>NC_069500.1:892248126-892398126 GCF_027579735.1 Bombina bombina
CATTAACCCTTAATCTGCCGACCGGAGCTCACCGCTATTCTAATAAATGTATTAACCCCTAAAGCTAAGTCTAACCCTAACCCTAACACCCCCCTAAGTTAAATATAATTTTAATCTAACGAAATTAATTAACTCTTATTAAATAAATTATTCCTATTTAAAGATAAATACTTACCTGTAAAATAAATCCTAATATAGCTACAATATAAATTATAATTATATTATAGCTATTTTAGGATTAATATTTATTTTACAGGTAACTTTGTATTTATTTTAACCAGGTACAATAGCTATTAAATAGTTAAGAACTATTTAATAGCTAAAATAGTTAAAATAATTACAAATTTACCTGTAAAATAAATCCTAACCTAAGTTACAATTAAACCTAACACTACACTATCAATAAATTAATTAAATAAAATACATACAATTACCTACAATTAAACCTAACACTACACTATCAATAAATTAATTAAATACAATACCTACAAATAACTACAATGAAATAAACTAACTAAAGTACAAAAAATAAAAAAGAACTAAGTTACAAAAAATAATAAAATATTTACAAACATAAGAAAAATATTACAACAATTTTAAACTAATTACACCTACTCTAAGCCCCCTAATAAAATAACAAAGCCCCCCAAAATAAAAAAATGCCCTACCCTATTCTAAATTACTAAAGTTCAAAGCTCTTTTACCTTACCAGCCCTGAACAGGGCCCTTTGCGGGGCATGCCCCAAGAAGTTCAGCTCTTTTGCCTGTAAAAAAAAACATACAATACCCCCCCCAACATTACAACCCACCACCCACATACTCCTAATCTAACCCAAACCCCCCTTAAATAAACCTAACACTAAGCCCCTGAAGATCTTCCTACCTTATCTTCACCATACCAGGTTCACCGATCGATCCAGAAGAGCTCCTCCGATGTCCTGATCCAAGCCCAAGCGGGGGGCTGAAGAGGTCCATGATCCGGCTGAAGTCATCATCCAAGCGGGAGCTGAAGAGGTCCATGATCCGGATGAAGTCTTCATCCAAGCGGGAGCTGAAGAGGTCCATGATCCGGATGAAGTCTTCTATAAACGGCATCTTCAATCTTCTTTCTTCGGGAGCCATCATCTTCCATCCGACGCGGAACATCCATCCTGGCCGACCACTGGACGACAAATGACGGTTCCTTTAAATTACGTCATCCAAGATGGCGTCCCTCGAATTCCGATTGGCTGATAGGATTCTATCAGCCAATCGGAATTAAGGTAGGAATATTCTGATTGGCTGATGGAATCAGCCAATCAGATTGAGCTCGCATTCTATTGGCTGATCGGAACAGCCAATAGAATGCGAGCTCAATCTAATTGGCTGATTGGATCAGCCAATCGGATTGAACTTGATTCTGATTGGCTGATTCCATCAGCCAATCAGAATATTCCTACCTTAATTCCGATTGGCTGATAGAATCCTATCAGCCAATCGGAATTCGAGGGACGCCATCTTGGATGACGTCATTTAAAGGAACCGTCATTCATCGTTCAGTCGTCGGCCAGGATGGATGTTCCGCGTCGGATGGAAGATGATGGCTCCCGAAGAAAGAAGATTGAAGATTCCGTTGATAGAAGACTTCATCCGGATCATGGACCTCTTCAGCTCCCGCTTGGATGAAGACTTCATCCGGATCATGGACATCTTCAGCTCCCGCTTGGATGATGACTTCAGCCGGATCATGGACCTCTTCAGCCCCCCGCTTGGGCTTGGATCAGGACATCGGAGGAGCTCTTCTGGATCGATCGGTGAACCTGGTATGGTGAAGATAAGGTAGGAAGATCTTCAGGGGCTTAGTGTTAGGTTTATTTAAGGGGGGTTTGGGTTAGATTAGGGGTATGTGGGTGGTGGGTTGTAATGTTGGGGGGGGGTATTGTTTGGTTTTTTTTACAGGCAAAAGAGCTGAACTTCTTGGGGCATGCCCCGCAAAGGGCCCTGTTCAGGGCTGGTAAGGTAAAAGAGCTTTGACCTTTAGTAATTTAGAATAGGGTAGGGCATTTTTTTATTTTGGGGGGCTTTGTTATTTTATTAGGGGGCTCAGAGTAGGTGTAATTAGTTTAAAATTGTTGTAATATTTTTCTTATGTTTGTAAATATTTTATTATTTTTTGTAACTTAGTTCTTTTTTATTTTTTGTACTTTAGTTAGTTTATTTCATTGTAGTTATTTGTAGGTATTGTATTTAATTAATTTATTGGTAGTGTAGTGTTAGGTTTAATTGTAGGTAATTGTAGGTATTTTATTTAATTTATTTATTGATAGTGTAGTGTTAGGTTTAATTGTAACTTAGGTTAGGATTTATTTTACAGGTAAATTTGTAATTATTTTAACTATTTTAGCTATTAAATAGTTCTTAACTATTTAATAGCTATTGTACATGGTTAAAATAAATACAAAGTTACCTGTAAAATAAATATTAATCCTAAAATAGCTATAATATAAATATAATTTATATTGTAGCTATATTAGGATTTATTTTACAGGTAAGTATTTATCTTTAAATAGGAATAATTTATTTAATAAGAGTTAATTAATTTCGTTAGATTAAAATTATATTTAATTTAGGGGGGTGTTAGTGTTAGGGTTAGACTTAGCTTTAGGGGTTAATACATTTATTAGAATAGCGGTGAGCTCCAGTCGGCAGATTAGGGGTTAATAATTGAAGTTAGGTGTCGGCGATGTTAGGGAGGGCAGATTAGGGGTTAATACTATTTATTATAGGGTTAGTGAGGCGGATTAGGGGTTAATAACTTTATTATAGTAGCGCTCAGGTCCGGTCGGCAGATTAGGGGTTAATAAGTGTAGGCAGGTGGAGGCGACGTTGTGGGGGCAGATTAGGGGTTAATAAATATAATATAGGGGTCGGCGGTGTTAGGGGCAGCAGATTAGGGGTACATAGGGATAATGTAAGTAGCGGCGGTTTACGGAGCGGCAGATTAGGGGTTAATAATAATATGCAGGGGTCAGCGATAGCGGGGGCGGCAGAATAGGGGTTAATAAGTGTAAGGTTAGGGGTGTTTAGACTCGGGGGTACATGTTAGAGTGTTAGGTGCAGACGTAGGAAGTGTTTCCCCATAGCAAACAATGGGGCTGCGTTAGGAGCTGAACGCGGCTTTTTTGCAGGTGTTAGTTTTTTTCCAGCTCAAACAGCCCCATTGTTTCCTATGGGAGAATCGTGCACGAGCACGTTTTTTAGGCTGGCCGCGTCCGTAAGCAACTCTGGTATCGAGAGTTGCAGTTGCGTTAAATATGCTCTACGCTCCTTTTTTGGAGCCTAACGCTGACATTATATGGACTCTCAATACCAGAGTTATTTTTATGGTGCGGCCAGAAAAAAGCCAGCGTTAGCTACGCGGGTCCTTACCGACAAAACTCTAAATCTAGCCGTAAGGAAATAAACGGCTAGATTATGAGTTTTGCGGTAAGAGCGGGGCGGTACTAACTTGCACGTTATTGTCACCGCTCACTTACCTACAGAGCTGGTATTAAAGGTTTTCATAAACCCAGCGTTAACAGGCAAGAGGTGCGCGTAGAGCAAAATTGTGCTCCATACCACACTCCAATACCAGCGTTGCTTAAGGCAGGTATTGCTTAAGGTGAGCAGGTTTTTTACATCAGCCAATAGGATTTTTTCACCTTTAATTCTGATTGGATGATAGCCAATCGGAATTCAAGGGATGCCATCTTGGATGACGTCACTTAAAGGAACATTCATTCGGGAAGAAGACTTCGTTTGAAGAGGATGCTCCGTGACGGATGTCTTGAAGATGGACCCGCTCCGCGCCAGATGGATGAAGATAGAAGATGCTGTCTGGAAGAAGACTTCTGCCCGTCTGGAGAACCACTTCTGCTGGCTTGGATGAAGACTTCTCCCGGCTTCGTTGAGGACTTCTTGCTTCTTCGCTGAGGACTTTTCCCGGCTTTGTTGAGGATGGATGTCCGGTCTTCAAAACTGTAAGTGGATCTTCGGGGGATAGTGTTAGGTTTTTAAGGGTTTATTGGGTGGGTTTTAGTTTTAGATTAGGGTTTGGACAATAGAAAAAGAGCTAAATGCCCTTTTAAGGGCAATGCCCATCCAAATGCCCTTTTCAGGGCAATGGGGAGATTAGGTTTTTTTAGTTAGGATTTTATTTGGGGGGTTTGGTTGTGTGGGTGGTGGGTTTTACTGTTGGGGGGTGTTTGTATTTTTTTTACAGGTAAAAGGGCTGATTTCTTTGGGGCAATGCCCAGCAAAAGGCCCTTTTAAGGGCTATTGGTAGTTTATTGTAGGTTAGGGGTTTTTTATTTGGGGGGGGGGGCTTTTTTATTTTGTTAGGGCTCTTAAATTAGGTGTAATTAGTTTAAATATCTGATAACTTCTTTTTTTCTTGTGTAATTTAGTGGGGGTTTTTTTTTTTGTAATTTTGGTAATTGTATTTAATTTAGGAAATGTATTTAATTATAGTGTAAGGTTAGGTGTTAGTGTAACTCAGGTTAGGTTTTATTTTACAGGTAAATTTGTATTTATTTTAGCTAGGTAGTTAGTAAATAGTTAATAACTATTTAGTAACTATTCTACCTAGTTAAAATAAATACAAACTTGCCTGTAAAATAAAAATAAACCCTAAGCTAGCTACAATGTAACTATTAGTTATATTGTAGCTAGCTTAGGGTTTAGTTTACAGGTAAGTACTGTATTTAGTTTTAAATAGGAATAATTTAGGTATATATATATATATATATATATATATATATATATACATACATACAGTATACATATAATTAGCACAAGTGAAAAGGCACTCACTGGTCTTCGGTCTAAAAATTTGCTTTTAATGTCACCAATTAAAAACAGGTAGCATGACGTTTCGGGGACATTACGTTCCCTTTATCAAATGCATAGTACAGCAAAAATCCATACAGAGGCTCTGTATGGATTTTTGCTGTACTATGCATTTGATAAAGGGAAAGTAATGTACCCACAACGTCATGCTACCTGTTTTTAATTGGTGACATTAAAAGCTAATTTTTATACTGAAAATCAATGAGTGCTTTTTTCACTTGTGCTAATTGGATATTTTTTGAAGTTACACCCTGGCAGTTGATTTATTTGGATTATGGTTGGCAGATTGTGATTGCATTGGTAGAGTGAGATAACATAAACGCAGTTGGTAAAGTGAGATTGAATACATTTGATTGGTAGATTGAGATTGCATAAATGTGATTGGTACAATGAGATTGCAAAAACTTAGTTGGTAGAGTGTGATTGTGTAACTTGGTTTGGTACAGTGAGATACAGTATTGCAGCTCATTAGTTTCAAGGGTAGAAATCTTACTTGTAGTAGCACACGATTATTACAGAAGACGCTTGGGGTCCACATCCAGTAACAGCTCATGTGGAAGTGTGGACTTCTCTGGAGAAGTCATCCCTCAACACCCAGGTCTTCCCAAGTCTGATCCTGTTTACTGGTGGGCCAGCTTCTTTTTTGGAAAACCAACCTATCTTGCAATGACAATGGTTTCAGAACACTCATGAGGTTTCAGTGTGACCAATGGCCTGATCCCCTGCGGCTTGGCTCAGGAGCCGGTGAGGAAGAATCTTGTCAGTGAGACAAAGATTAACTCCAGCACCTCGGCCTGACCCTTTCATGCATTCTCTTCCTCACCTGGAAGATGCTAGGTGGCGAAGACCTCCCCCTCCCCACCCCTCACCCATGAAGTGTAGTTGACATTTGTTTTTAATATAAAAAAATTAAATAAAAAAATAAGCTGTTTCTACATCAGTTACTGTAACATTAATTGTTTAGTACGCTGCCTTAAAAAGGCCTTTTTGTTTTTACTTGATTTTTGTTAAATGAATTTGGGCAGCCTTTAAAAAAAAGATTGAAAGTATAGGGAACATATTTACAGAGAGAATGAACAAGTGAGGTAGCAATATTTATTTTCACGAGCGATTTAAAAAGAACATGACACCACAAAACTTCTTTCCTTGGTGTTTTGGATAGAACTTACAATTTTAATCAACTTTTCAGTTTACTTCAATTATCAAATTTGCTTAATTCTCTTGTTGTCCTTTGTTAAGGAACACTGGCAGCTAGCTGAACACATCTAGTTAGCCAATCACAAGAGATTGCAGGCACCAATCAGCAGCTAGCTACGACTAATGTAGGATATATGAATATTCTTTTCAACACAGGATAGCAAACAAAGCACATTTGAAAATAGAAGTTAATTTAAAAGTGTCTTAAAATCCCATGCTCTATCTAGTCAAGTTTAATTTTGACTTTCCTATTCCTTTAACCCCTTCACCCAAAAAGACGTATATACAGTATATTTATATATATATATAAGTTGTGCAAAACTTTGCCTACTGTACCGCACAACATATATATATATATATATACCTCTGAGCTTCAGGAAGCTCCAGCAGTCTCGGTTGTTAAAGGGACATTAAACCCAATTTTTTTCTCAATTTTTTTCTCAGATAGAGAATACATTTTTAAACAACATTCCAATTTGCTTCAATTATCTAATTTGCTTAATTCTTTAGATATCCTTTGTTGAAGAAATAGCAATGCACATGGGTGAAACAATTACATGAGACATCTACATGCAGCCACCAATCAGCAGCTAGTGAGCCTATCTAGATATGCTTTTCAGCAAATGAAATCAAGAGAATAAAGCCAATTAGATAATAGAAGTAAGTTAGAAAGTTGTTTAAAATTGCATGCTCTTTCTAAATCATAAAAGAAAAAAATTTGGTTTCATGTCCATTTAAGTTACAGCCAAGAGCTGGAGTTCCTGAGCTCCAGGCATCTGCCCGCATATGGAACTGGAGCTACGCTACAGAAAATAAAAATAAAGGGACAGGGAGGAATGGGGCAGCTACACTACAGAAAAAGGGGGTGGGGCTGGGGGATCCCTAATTGAGGATCATGGGAGGTACAGAGGTGGGAGGACCACTACAATACAGATTATAAAAAAAATATATAAAGAAATAATGTTATAGGTGCAGGCAGACAGCTTCCAGTACCTAAGATGGCGGGCTCTAGTTAGAGAGAGACGGGTTAGAGAGTTGTTTGGGAGGGATCAGGGAAGTTGGAGGGTAAGGGCGTATGGGTTTAATTTATCTAGCTGCACGATCAAGGGTAACATTGGACAAGCAATAGCAGTATGCTTCCCACTCGCCAAGAGGATAGGCAGACAAGGTTAACAACAGTGAAACTTGTCCACCCACCACTTGATACATGGAGCCCTTTGTGCACTTCATCTTTGAGTACATGTGAAATAGATACGCAGCTACTACAGTTGATATTTCTGTGGGACATGAGCACTCAGATTAGCTAGCTGAACATGCCAGGTGAACTAATAGCATGAGGCATATATGTGCAGTCACCAAACAGCAGTTCCTGAGCCTACCTATGTATCCTTTTCAGCAAATGATACCAAGAGAAAAAAACAAATTAGATAATAGAAGTAAATTGAAAAGTTGTTTACAATCACATGCTCTATCTGAATCATGAAGGAAAAAAATATTGTTTATGTCCCTTTCAGATTAAACTGCTATATGACTGCTCCTGAGCTTCCCTAAAGATATTCCCCCATAGGAAATATGGGGTCAATAAATTTCCATTAACAAACAATGGACTAGATTAAAAGTGGGGTGCCAATAAGTCCGCAGGACACGATAAGCAGTATTGCTGGGCCGTGCTAACATTAGCATGCAACTTGCCAGTCCATAGTGAAATAGATTAACTAATGAAGGTAAGCGTGGCCAACATCGCTCTACTACTCTACTTTTAATGGATATCGTGACTGCACTAATAGTGTTGATATTACAAGTTCAAAGTTATGGGTTTTTCTTTAGTGAAAGCCCAAATAGTGCTAGAAGCATAAGTGAGAAACCTCCTATTACGTTCTTAATAGGAGGTCACCATGTTTGGGAGAAAGACCGGTTAACATAAACTTCTCAACCACGGCTAATATGCCAATATTAGGCAACACTTTAATCAATAATAACTAGAACTTGTAGCAAGTTCATTCAACTGGTGGCGGCATCTACTTACTATCTTAACCCCTACTGACCGACGGCCAGTGCCCCTTCGGTGTCTGCAGTGCGGCAGCGGATTAATGGAGCTCAAAGGCAGAGAGAGAGAGTTGGAATGTGTAGAACTCTTCGGCCTGTGATTCATAGGGGAAGGAACCCCAAGGCGGCACCTAGTGGGCGTCACCTCCCCCATCTTAGGCTGTCACTCTTCTCTCTCCCTGCCCACTCACAGGGCCCTAACCGACCTCCAGCTAGGGTATTACACAACCAGCCCATTAAGGCGATCCCAACTGACGAGTCATACAACACGCCAGTAAGAGGTGGAAGACTACATTAATGCCTGGGCTTACAAGGCTAGCTCACATAAACCTACCCAAGCCAGGTGTCACTAAGCCCTCACAATTACGACCTTATTGCCACCACCTTCTGCATCCAGGGGCGGGCGGGGAAAGTTCCCTTGAAGTTTGGACGCAGGAAAAGAGGCCGATCCACTGCAACAAGAATCTTTAAAGGTAAGCAAAAGACACCCGCCCCCAAACTTGCAGCAATATAACTAAACACCTAGAACACTCCAGACTTCAAGTCAGTTATCCCTTAATTTTGTTACAGGCCCACTAGAGGGCCCTCCACTGTCATAATAGATAAACCTCCTATTACGTCCTTAAGTTATCTAAATGCATTACTTAACAAATAAATACACAAACACCATGTTTGGGACAAAGATCGGTCACAGTTGCCTTTATTAACATAAACTTCTTAACCACGGCTAATATGCCAATATTAGACAACTGTTTCATCAATAATAACTAGAACTTAGCGTGGCCGACATTGCTCTACTACTCTACTTTTAATGGATATCGTGACTGCACTAATAGCGTTGATTTTACAAGTTCAAAGTTATGGGTTTTTCTTTAGTGAAAGCCCAAATAGTGCTAGAAGCATAAGAGATAAACCTCCTATTGCGTCCATACTTTATCTAAATGCATAACTTAACAAATAAATACACAAACACCATGTTTGGGAGAAAGAGCGGTTAACATAAACTTCTTAACCACGGCTAATATGCCAATATTAGGCAACTCTTTAATCAATAATAACTAGAACTTGTAGCAAGTTCATTCAACTGGTAGCGGCATCTACTCACTATCTTAACCCCTACTGATCGACGGCCAGAGCCCCTTCGGTGCCTGCAGCATGGCAGTGGATTGCTCGGGCTCAATTGCAGAGAGAGAGAGAGAGTTGGAATGTGTAGAGCTCTTCGACCTGCGATTTGTAGTGGAGAGGAACCACTAGGCCTGCACCAAGTGGGTGTCACCTCCCCCGCATTAGGCCATCCCTCTTCTCTCTCCATGCCCCCTTACAGGGCCCTGACCAACCGCCTCAAGAGGAAAAGATCTTACAGCCATCTGAACTGGCTAGGCCTTACTCAACAATATAACATTTTTTTTTTTTTTTAACAATCATAAATGCTTTTTTTTTTTTTTTTTTTAAACTGTTAACAATGCTTTCCTGATGTCCGCAACGAAGATATCTAACCCAAAGTCTATCAGGTGTACACCATCAGGGCAATAAAGAGCATTATTGTCAGTCGTAATAGACTCATGCCTTATGACAAAGTCGCCTAAGGCCATGACCGCTCTTCCTACCTCCCTGTTAACCTTCTTATGTATGTTGTACGCTGCCATCTGTGTTACTATGTACCTCCAACACAGTCATGCAACTACGTTGAACCACTCCACTTTCACACTTTGGAGCCAAGCACTCAACCATCAAAGGTCTGAGACAATCCTCCTGATAAGGTCTAACGCTGGGACCGACCCCAAGTCATTTCCCCCTAGATGCAAAACAATAATGTGAGGTTGCCCCCACCTCCTGTGCGCGTCTTGGAGAAGAGCTGGTAACTTGTCCCATGTTAAACCCCTGCGACCTAGCCACCGAATGTTAGCTCTGGATGGGGAAAATCCTAGCTGCTGCCCGTCTAGTAAACTAAGCGCCCTGATGGCTGCCCAATGGATAAATGAATGCCCTATTATCCAAATACCCATTCCTGTCTAGAACAACAGGAAGTCACAACTTACACTTTGCCACTATATCAAGCCTCCCTCACATTCTTGGGAGAAATTAGGAACACCCCCCCTTTTTACCTAATATTCCCCTTAGTGCCCCTTCAAGGGTCGAATATAGAGCTTGCACCGCCCTGACTTCCAACATCCCAAACACCTTATTTCTGCACTAGAAGACCCGCTAGCAGCTGCACTCTTTGCTGCCCCTATTCTAAATGAATGCAGGGCTATCTTCGTCGGGTCTAGTCCCAACTCAGCCGCCGCTTTAGCTAGGACCTTGTGGAACTGAAATACTGACAGAGATGTACCATCCTCATGAATGAGCAACTGTTGAGGACCCGCCAGCCTCACTTTACAGTATGCCTCTTTATTTCTGACTGGACAACACTCAGGGATCTCATGTCTGCTTAGGGGTAGCCACCCCCCTTTTCCTTCCTGATCGGTCTTTGATCGTGGAATGAGCAGGAGTAGACCTTCCTCTGAAGGCCTCAAATGCTCTAACTTAATGCTACCCGACCCCCCTATTCTGGATAATACCACTAATTCTCCAAGCCTGAAGACACCCATGAAAGCAAGCGAGAATTCCAATTTAAAAAGCAAGACCTTGGATGTTGATGAGAATAGGCCTTGCAACCGTCCCACCAGCTCACATAAACATAGAGGTGTGATGGGCTCCCTATGATCCTTAGGGCACAGATCTATCTGACCCCACCCCTTCAGAACTTGTCTGACCAGGGATGAGCCTGAAAAATTAGTTATTCCGAATGCCTTATTTAAGAAGGCAACTGCCTCTAGCCTACTCTGTACCACCAGTCTAGTCACCCCTTCATTTCTCAAGCACGCCAACTATTCAAGCACATGTACCTGCGTGGCCCGGTGCGCCAAGAACCCCAAACCTGCAAAAACGTTCCCATCCCTTCCAGTGGGTTTCATATGTTTTCCAGGTCTTAAGAGCCAGAGATGCCCGAACTAAGGGGAGGATGGCTTCCGAACCACCGCCATCTGTCAAAGAAAGGAGGGGCATGTCAAACCTATTATTTTTGCCCTGTGAGCTACCTTTCTAAATTGATCACCCTTAAATCTGGAATGTGCATCCGCTATTACATTTTGCACTCCAGGCATGTGCCTTGCAGTGAACCAAATGTTAAGCTGCAATCAACGCAATACGAAGTGTCTCAGGTACGTGACCACTACTGGTGAGGAAGTGGATAAGCAATTAAAGGCGTAAACCACACTCATTTTATCCGAACAAAAAACTACCACCTTATTAGCCAGTTTTCTCCCCCATAATTCTATGGCTACAATAATCAGGAATAGTTCCAGCAGTGCCAGATTCCTTGTGAGTCCCGAGGTAATCCAGTTCTGAGGCCATGGTGCGGCGCTCCATTCCCCTTCCAGATATGCCTCATAACTGAACCCGTATGCTGCATCAGTAAATAAGTGCAGCATTTGGTTTGAGATGAGGTTGTCGCTCCATAAACATATCCCATTAAATTTAATTAGGAATTCCTCCCACACTCGCAGATCCTCTCTCATCTCCGGGGTCACTCTGAAGTATTTGTGTGCCCCCTTTAGCCCTTTTAGCTGACCTTCTAATCTTCGGTTAAAGCCCTCCCCATTGGGATGGCTCTACCAGTGAAATTCAGAAGGCCCAGCAAAGATTGTAGTTCCTTGATGGAAACACAATCAGCCTCTGTTACAGCTTTAACCGCCTGCAATAGGCGGTCAACCTTGTCCTGTGGGAGTCTACAGACAGCTGCCACCATGTCAATTTCTATGCCCAAGAAAGTGAGGCATGTGCAAGGGCCTTGCGTTTTGTCATCCGCAAGAGGCAACCCAAACCTGCCCATCATGTCCTGCATAATCGTCATCAGCTGCTCACACTCCTCTGATCCAGCCCTCCCTACCAATAAGAAATTATCAAGGTACTGGGCCACCGTGCCACCCCCAGATGCCTTCTGTACAACACAATGCAGAAAGGAGCTAAATTTCAAAGAGAGCGCATGATAAGGAGCATCCCATGGGTAAACATCGGTCTACATAGTATGCCCCTTCGAACTTCATGCCCATCAAATGAAAGGCTGAAAGATGCAGGGGGAGCAATCTGAAAGCTGATTCAATATATAGCTTCACCATCATTGCCCCCAAACCCTTTGTCCTGACCAACGCTAGAGTGTAATTAAAGGACTGGTAGTGTACTGAGCTCAGAGATGGGTCGATGGCGTCATTTACTGATGGCCCTTTTGGGTACGACAAGTGGTGAATTAACCTGAACTTCCTGAGTCCTTTTTGGGTACCACTCCTAAAGGTGAAATGACCATGTCTGGGAATGGCCACTCCCAGAAAAGTCCAGCTACCCTACCCATGGCTAACTCCTTGCCCAATTTCTCTTTTACCACCTGTGGGAATTCGTAAGCTGACTTAAGGTTACAATGTACTGTGGACCCTTCCACAAGGGTATTTACTGGGATGCTAAAGTCCTCCTCTAACCCTGATCTGAGTAGCTCAGCCGCTTCGCCATCAGGGTATTGCACCAACCAAGGTGCCATAGCTTCTGGCTTTGGAGCCCTTGACCCCAGGACACCCTCATGGGAACGGTTTCTCCAGCCCTGGCTCTTTCTTTTTGCTGCATCCAACTCCCGAATGTGGGCCACTGGAGTATCGGCATATGTGACGAAAGGAGCAGTTCCCTCCCCTGTCACATTGCTTATCCTGGAACTTCCAGCATTCCTGACACCCTCAGCTTAGGACAGGGAAGTGAACGTGCTGGGCCCGGGCATGTCCCTGTGGGAGTAGATGGTGAACACTCAATACCCAACCTAGACCACAGGTGCATATCCTGCATGCCAAAGTGAAGCAGAGGGTTGCCAACCATCTTCCTGCGGAAGGCCATGTCATATTCCCACCATGCCCCTTCCTTGTACCTAGCGTGTATATAATATTTTGTATTCTCATTCTTAAACAAATTATGACCTTGGGACGGCCATTTATCCAAATGTTGCAAGCACCCTAAAGCATCGCTGCCATTCCTCGTAAGTCTCTGGCCTATGTAATTTATTGGGGCCAGTGCCATCTTCTGCTCTTTCTTTCGCCCTATAGGCCTCTGGTGACAGTTCAAAGATGTTCTTTTAACGTCCATCTTGAATCTTTTTCACGAGTTTGGACCTAAAATGTGCGTACAGGGAATGTACCAGGCAGGGATAGGTATCCCCATGAGCTGCTTCTTTCCTAGCTACCCTTTCCCAGTGGTGAGAAAATTGCCACCCCCACCTGTGTTTCTGGAATAACCTATCTTAATAATTTTCTGGAATTAACATTTCTTAATAATTTTGAACATTTCCTTTTGTCCTTTACCCACTAAGCCTAGTTCACCATAACTATCAGAACCTGACTCCCTAGAGGATGTACCTATGTCAGCATGTATAGTAGTGCCCAAAAGGTACTCACCGCTAAGGGGCCAAAGGTTGCACAGCTCCTGCTGTAGAAGGATGTATAACCGACGTGAAGGGGGTAGCGATGTCACTTGGCTGGTCCAGCAGCCTCCTGCCTGCTTGATGACACCATAACCTTGTCCGTGTGTTCTCCTACCGCACCCTGGATAGACAAAGCATTTTGGGGAGTACTCTGGGCAAAGGAAGGAGCCCCTGGGGGGTCACCCACATTACTTATTCCATGCCCCGCATTTACAATCATTCCCAATGCAGCAGCCACTGCCCTCCTGATAATGTCCTCACTCACACTGCTAACCTGACTTGTTCCAACCGCCAGGTTAGCCTGATCCCTTCTTGATGTGGGCATAGAGATATCTGACCTTTCATAATTCCCAGCCATAGCTTTATTACCTTGACACAAACCCTCATAAATCTCATTGCAAGCTGCAAGATCCCATCGGTCTGCGCATCTGTCCTGCACCACTCACCCCCACATTAACATTCATATCCCCAGCATTATGCGCCACACCGCTCAAATCCCCTGTGGCTTTATTTTCCCATACCGCAAGACCTTTCTCCTTTTCATTGCGGCCTCTATGGACAACCCCCCCGCTCCCAGGTGCACCCACCTCTGCCCGGAGCCTCCCCAACTTACTGGGAGCTCCCCGAGGAGATGTGCTGCTTCTGCTGTGTGGACTCCGTCACCTCCACTCGTGACCATTCACCTTACCACTCGGTGACTCAGAAGGTGAGGCCGCGCGTGCTGCATCATGCGAAGGGGCGGAGCTAAGTACCAGTAAAAGGCCTAGGTGGCATGGAAGACTACAACGAGCCACCAAATTACCCCCTGACCCCAGCGCCATCCCCACCCACCACAGTCCCCCCTGGACTGATGACTGCCACTAGGGACTGGGCCAGTGAGAGAACAGCCACCAGGGCTGCTGGGGGCACGGCCGACAGCTGCTGCCATGAGGCCTCCACGATTGCCATTTGAACTGGGTAACTATACTGCCTGGGCAGTGGGCCTAGATGTGGGGATGCTATCAATGAAACAACTGCCATGCCCAAAGTGTGAGATGGAGGTGGAGGGAGTCCCTAGTAACCCTGGTGTATGTTGAATTGGGCCTTGACTAAGTGGTTGGGTCTCATGATTGGATGTAGGTTAATGTAGGTGGCGGCGGGGTCCGGGAGCGGTGGTTTAGGGGTTAATAACTATAATGTAGGTGGCCGTGGTGTACGGGGGGGCAGATTAGGGGTTAAACACTTTATTACAGTTGCGGTGGGCTCCGGGAGCGGCGGTTTAGGGGTTAATACATTTATTAGGGTTGCGGCGGTATAGGGGGGGCACATTAGGGGTTAATAAGTATAATGTAGGTGACGGCGGGCTCCGGGAGCGGTGGTGTAGGGGTTAAACACTTTATTTAGCTGCGGCGGTGTAGGGGGGGGGGCAGATTAGGGGTGTTTAGACTCTGGGTACATGTTAGGGTGTTAGGTGTAGAAACTACCATAGGAATCAATGGGATTTCGGGCAGCAGCGAACATGAGCTTTCGCTGCTGTCAGACTCCCATTGATTACTATGGCATCCACCGCCTCCAGGGCGGCGGATTGAAAACCAGGTACGCTGGGCCGGAATAGTGGCAAGCGTACCTGCTAGTTTTTTTATAACTACCAAAAGTAGTCAGATTGTGCCGAACTTGCGTTCGGAACATCGTTAGTGACGTAAGCATCGATCTGTGTCGGACTGAGTCTGCCGGATCGTATGTTACGTCACTATATTCTACTTTTGCCGGTCTGTACTTTTGCCAGTTTGATAACTACGGCGAATCAGGCTCGCCACAAATATGCTGTGGAATTCCAGCATATTTGCGGTTGACAGCTTGATAAATAGAGGCCCATATCTTCTTTTTACAATCTTTCTTTCCTTATTCTCCACTTTAGATAATATTTTTAGCACATAGCCCAAAATGTGTCTTTGTCAGTGCTGCAATAGGAGTGTGCACTTTGCAAATACAATGTGCTAACTTGTTACTTACAACACGCCACCAGACTTCAGACAGTGGGGCCTATCTATCAAGCTCCGAAAGGAGCTTGACGGCCCTTGTTTCTGGCGAGTCTTCAGACTCACCAGAAACAACAGTTTTGAAGCAGCGGGCACAAAGACCGCTGCTCCATAACCTGTCCGCCTGCTCTGAGCAGGCGGACAGGCATCACCGGAAATCAACCTGATCGAGTACGATCGGGTTGATTGACACCCCCTGCTGGCAGCCGATTGGCCGCAAGTCTGCAGGGGGCGGCGTTGCACCAGCAGCTCTTGTGAGCTGCTGGTGCAATGCTGAATACGGAGAGCGTATTGCTCTCCGTATTCAGCGAGGTCTGGCGGACCTGATCCGCACTGTCGGATCAGGTCCGCCAGACTTTGATAAATAGGGGCCATTGAGTGAATGTTGATTCAACATTTACTCACAAACTTTCATTCATTAATGGCTGGGGGGCTAGTGTAAATTTTGAGCCATATATATATATATATATATATATATATATATATATATATATATATATATGGAAAAGAAAGTGTAAGTGAACTTCACAGCGCTAATCCCTGACCGTTTAGAATGCAAAATGTGTCATATATAGAATATATGAAGTGTAGTTGATTTCATTTGTAACCCACTCCAATCAAAGACTGATTACTCATATATGATGAATCTATATTAATTCAAATATTCTTTATGCACTAGTACTAGTCACACTAAACCAGCGTTACATATAAGCTTGTACCTGATGACAGGGGGAATGTAATATGCAGCCCCGACAGATACTAGAAATATTGATAATAAAAAACCTTCAGTCGTGATATTCAATTAGTAAATACATGCATACAAATAAACCCTGAAAAGATATATGTATATAAACAAATTCAACGAAGGATATAATAGGGTAAATACAGAGATAAACTGTCCATTAGGAATTTTCGTCAATACAGAATATTCAATCTTCAGATATAAGGATATTCCAACGTAAGTACAAAAAGACCCTCCAAACTTTTTATCCTCAATCGGTCTCACAGTTAACTTACTTCTATACCCCCAATCATATGAGGTAAGTGGTGAGTACTGGAAGAAGCCCGGTTTGGAAGCGATTTCCTCAGGTCGGATGGAACCCTCCTTCTATCATCAACACTGATTTGCGTTTCTCTGCTTAATCTTGATCACACTGTTGGTTCACTTTCCCTTGCCACGTCTAATGATCCTTGTTCGGTGAGCATCCACTGAAGCTGAGCGGAGCCCTTGAAGCTCCTCCTGCTCACCTGTCACTCTACTGGTTACGGGGACCAGAGAAACTTCCTACCGCAGCCTGAGGAACAAACACACAAACCTCTCCGTGTGTGACCAGGCTCTGCGGCGCAGTGATCTTCCGGTGCACTTCCTTGTGTGTCTCCTCCAATGCCCCAAGACGACGATGATCACGTGGGTGCGGTATGAGCCAATCCGTGAGGATGCTTGATAATCCGATCGCTGCTGTTCAGTACGGGGGTTGCCGGCAACAAAGAACCCAGTAATAGGCTGTGTTAGGTAGTCAACGGTCATAAATATTTAAAAATAAAAATAACACTTTCTTCTAAATGAATAACATAGGAATTTAAATTATTACTAAGGCACCCTTGGCTTTAGCACAGTTGGTATTGCACAGTATCAGGTTAGTAAACAAACAATAAAATCAAAAGGCTTTCTTTTGCGTGCCCCATAGAAGTCTATGGGGAGAGGGAATTAGTAGGGTTGCAATATCTGAAGTCCTGAAGTTTACGCACCTGAGTCATTCACTCTTGTGCCAACTTTTTACTTTCAACTTTAAATACCAGCGTTAAACTAATTTTTAACTTAAGCGCAGTTAGCTCTCATGAGCGATAAACAAATGAGAGCCCCACTTGTAATCTAGGCCATTGTTGTCAAAATGTATTTGAATCCATGAACTACAATGAAACAAAAGATATGTTTCTTCTGTAACGAACATATGTCTATTATGTAATCGCATGCGCTCCCTTCACAAACTAAGACTAGATTACTTCCGCTATATATTGTTGATGGAATGGTCGGTTTATAGGGAGAACTGACAATTTATATATTAGAGAATTTTTAAAGGATTGTTGCTAATAAATTAACATATTTGTTGTGGTTCTTATAACTTCACTTGTTTAATAGTAACACAGTAATTCTGTTCAGAAATTTTTTATTTCAGATTTTGTAAATATGTAAAAGGGCAGACGAGGTTTCTGCATGCCATATAGGAAGGCAATAGTATGGGATACTCTAATAACCATTTTAACACAGGGGATATTCCTGACATTGTGATAAATGATCCTTATAGCTTAGAATCTAAAGCGCTATAATATAAAAACCAAGGGGGTCGTTTATCAAAGTTTTACTCTACTCTCGTTTAAGAAAAGAGCCATATAATTTATCAAATGTGTTTCTCTTTCAATACTTGCAGGGTACTTTCTTTATTAGTTGTTTGGTTCTTTATTTATAATAAATATTTAAAAAAATTAAACATGATAATCTATTGTTACTGATAATTTCTGTACTCAAATATCTATGGGGTTTTTTTTTACATTGAATTTATTTTATTTTTGAGTTCTTTTTGATGCAAATTTTCATTGCAATGGGAACCGTATGTAATAAATATTAGGGTATATCTTGCTGATTATCACATTGAGATGATTTTGCACTATGACTATTCCTTTTTAAATTAAAGGTATAGAATGGTTAAAATTGAAATGTATATGGGTGCATTTCAATTTTAAATAGAAGCAATTTAGCAATATAGTTCCATTAGCAAAAATGCTTCTAGTAAAAGTTATGACTGTTTTTCAGTGGCATATGCACATATGCTGTGAGGGTCTGTATATTCAAGCTCAGAAAGGTGGTGTTATGTTTTGTGCCTGTTAAGATGCAATTTGTGTCATAAAAGCCACTGCTGAATCTTTGAGCAGGAATTGGTGTTTGAATACTGGAGCATGAGCCCTCATAGCATATGTGCATATGCTGCTTAAAAAAACAAAAAATAGTGATAGCTTTTACTAGAAGCATTTTGACTAATAAAAGTATATTGCAAAAATGTTTCTTTTTAAACTCATAGGCCTCTAGTTATCAAGCTCCGTAAGGAGCTTGATGGCCCCTGTTTCTGGCGAGTCTTCAGACTCGCCAGAAACAGCAGTTATGAAGCAGCGGTCACAAAGACCGCTACTCCATAACCTGCGCACCTGCTCTGAGCAGACGGACAGACATGGCCAGAAATCAACCCGATCGAGTACGATCGGGTTGATTGACACCCCCCTGCTGGCGGCCCATTGGCCACGAGTCTGCAGGGGGGCGGCGTTGCACCAGCAGCTCTTGTGAGCTGCTGGTGCAATGCTGAATACGGCGAGCGTATTGCTCGTTGTATTCAGCGAGGTCTGTCGGACCTGATCCGCACTGTCGGATCAGGTCCGACAGACCTTGATAACTTGGGGCCATAATGCACTCATGAACATTTACATTTTGACTTTTCTATCCCTTTAAGAGACATCACAAGCAAAATATTATGCATCACTTTGGTCACTTTTTTGGATTCCTTTGAACCACTGAACATTGAAAATGTGTTACATATTTATCATTGGACTGAGTTTCCACACAAGGTTCAAGCCACCAAAAACCCATAAGAATTTTTTTTTCCAGACTCCTGATTTTTTTTATTTTTTTTTAGCAACAACTCTACCCTGATGAAAACTGACTTACCTCTTTATCAGTAGACTCCAAATGCATATCTCCGAAGCCAGCCATATACATACGCACATGCTCACTAAAAACAAAACTGTGGGGTGTGTCTGAACAGTGGCCAGGAACGGTTGCACTTTCTTTAGCTCCAGCGGAATCTCCAGTAGTCCGCCTATTACAGGAGTAATCCTACAGCCTATCCTACACATATTACCTTCTACAGTGTAATATTGCATTGCGGAGCTACAGATATCCCACAACACGCTGTATTAGTGAAGCTGAAGTGGGGAATCAGACATCAAAGGCCTAGAGCGGCGGCACACAAATAGTCAGTGCATCCCCTCGATGATCCGAGGTTTTCAGTCACAGCTGAACACGCCAAAATACCAGCCAGCATTCACACATACCTAATCCTACCAACCGAAGGATACAGAGGAAAAAACACCAAAAATAGCCACACGAAAGTAGCACAGCGTAAAAAAAAAAAAAGAACCAGAAAAGAACAGAGGGGAATTAAAATGGCCGACACAGGAGACACTGGCTTTCAACGCATCTCTAATGATAGCTGGCGCAGGATTGAAGAACTTTTTCAGCGCCTTATTGAGAAGGTCCCGCTAGATGCATTATTGAAATGCTTCACCTCTATTAGCATAAACAAAGCTTTAAAAATTGATGTGGTGGAAGGCGAGCAGCACCAAACAGAGCTCCCAGATACCACTACCTCATAACTTTGTAGCAGGCCGGACAGCATGGCATATCCGGAAATGCCATACAGCTTACAAATGCCAACATCTGAGAGGAAAAGCCCATCAAAGGCAGTGATCCAAGATATCACCGGCTTCTCATGTGAATCTCAGCGACCAAGGGGACATTGCGCCGCGGCCGCGGCCCGTGGGGTTTCGGGGGGCCCCCCGGGAGGTAGTGGCCAAAGAGCAAATGTCACACAGGCATGCAGCACTGCATGATGTCTGTGCCTGCTTTGAAAGCCGACAAGAGAATACAACCACTCCACACAGCTCCTCTCCCACAAGAGTTAACGTCAAGGGGACGATTGAGGAACTTACATTAAAGCCTCCTTTGGAACTGATTAGCTACCTATATTCCAAGATACTTACTCGTTACCGATATGGCTCTTCTTTACACCAGAAGCCCATGGGGCTCTCAGAACTTGATGATTATGGATAATCGCTTACGACAAGGGGACTTCATATAACATTCTGATCAGATATTGATGTTTAGTATTAATTTCGCACACATAATCCTTTTTTTTTAGTGAATATGTTCCTGTTAAGAGTATGATCGCATTAATTTGTGAATCTCTAGTTGTACCAGTGTTTACAAGTTATAAGAATAGAGTAAAGCAATCTTTTTAGATGTACTTATTTTAGTTAGTGTGGAAGAGTATTTCAGTTAAAAATGTATAGCTCCATTTTTCTCTATACCCCTCTAGTAAAGTGTAAATGTGCCCTGTTCTCATCTGCTTAATTTACTTCAATTGCTATAAATATTTTTTTTTTTCGTTTCACTACTATGTGCAACATCTACCAGCTACAAAAGCATGGGAGCTCACATATGACAGATGTAGTGTCTAGCATGTTGTCAGGCTGAAACCCCTTGGTATATAACTTATACAGGGTTCATTATAAACATGGGAATAGTCTGAACACAATGATGTACACAACACTTTAGTCCTGATCCTGTGGCTTACGGCCGGAGCCGCAGAGGAAAGGACATGCTTGTTCATAGATATTACCCCATGTCTAACGCATAAGGATAGGGACATGGCTGCAAACCAGTTGAGTCACAATCTACAGTGCTTCTAGCTATACTCAATATACTACACTACAATGGTAACATTTTCTGCTAAACAGTTATAATGTTATCGCTGTCCATAATGAGCAACAATGATAGATTAGTTGTTATTTTCCTATGTATATTGCTCCTTGGTATATTCAGTCCTGGGTTTTACTTAATTTCTTTTTCAGGATGACAAAACTCCATACTAGATAGTTACTATAACACCACTGTTCATACTGTGCAAAACTGAAAGCATGCTTGCTCTTTTCCATTGTGTATTGCACTGTTTTTTTGTTGTTGTTTTTTTTGTTTTGTTTTTGAAAAAGCTTTATTGTTAATTTCAAGCTTACATCTGAGTAACACATAAATCCAACATTACATATATGGCTACAGCTTAACAGTTTTAAAACACTTACATAATCAGTTGTTCATAGCCATGTCCATTTTGTGATTTCCCCTGTTTAGCTTCATTGTAAGTCTATATCTTCATTCAAGGGGTTGGTGCAGTTGTGTTTTGATCATAGTCCTTTAGGTTAGCAATTAACTTTTAAATCTTTAAAAGAAAAGAAAAAAGAAGAAGAAAAGAAAAAGAAAAGAAAACGAAAAAAAGGGCGGAAGAAAAAGGATAATTCCCCCTTTTGAGGGGGCTCAGTCTGTCATGCTCTCCTTTGCAATAATGATGAAAGTTCTCCTATTGATTTCCTTCTCTTGGGTTTTTATGGCTTGTGTTGCTCTCTCTCTATGGCTATTAGGGGCTAATGGATCAGCTATATCAGGTCCATTTAACTTGTGTTTCTGTTGTTAAGGCTATTCTGCATCTCATCCCACAAAAATCTAACCTCTGCAAGAGTGTTTAATTTATTTCTTTTCATATATCCGTATTCTTCCAGAACCAATATTTCTGTTACTTTTTCTGCCCAAGCTGTGAGCATTGGGGGGTTCTGGTTCTTCCAGTTTAGAGCTACTAATGCTTTTGCCCCTGTCATCCCTAGGTGTAGTAATGTGCATCTAAGCTTACAGGTGATGTTTGTGGTGTCATTGAGTAGGACTAGGTTGGGTGTTAGTGTAAAGTCGTTTGACAAGATCACTTTGTAGTGCCTCTCTATTTCTACCCAGAATTGTGTAAGTTTCTTGCATTTCCACCACATATGGAGGTAACTTCCTTTTTCCTCGCACCCTCTCCAACATCTATCACTGGCATTTGGGTATATTGAGTGCGACCTAGAAGGGGTGAGGTACCATCTCATAATTACTTTAAAATTCATTTCTATTAACTGTGGAGACGTGGAAATCTTTTTGGTGTGCCTAAAAATTCTTGCCCAGTCTTCTCTTGTCATGTCTAGGTCTAGTTCCTCCTGCCATTTGGAGGTGTATGTCGGTAGGGTTGCTGCTTGAACTGATTGTATGAGTCGCCTTGAGATAGAGAGGGTATGCCTAATCTCTTCTGTGTTTGTGCATAGTGTTTCATATGGGGTTAATTCCCTTAAAAATTCTTGCTTGTGTGGAGATGTGTGTATGAAGTGTGTTAGTTGTGAGTATTTCAGCCATGAGGTGTACCTGCCCTCCGAAATTTCTGTCAGATTTTCTCTTTTGTCTAGTTTCCCTTCTTTCATAAACTTAATTAATGGTGTTGTGTATCCCCATTCATGTAACCTTTGTTGGCCTCTGTCTAGTCCTCCTATGAGTTCTGCGTTTATCGGTATAGGGAATAAGGGTGAGCGTGTTCCCGAAATGTGTTTCCGTCGTGTGAGAATGTTATCCCATGTATCGAAGGTGTGCTTGTGTATAGCGAGGTCTGTACATTGGGGAGGTCTCGACTCTTTTGGTACCCAACAGAGTGTCCCTACCTCTGGGACTCTTAAGATATGGGAGTCAATTGCAACCCATGCCTTTGTTTCCCTTGATCTGTGCCAATCTAAAATCCTTTGCAGTGTGACTGCTTCGTGATAATCAGCTATGTGAGGTAATCCCAGTCCCCCATTTTCTATGCTCCTGTACATATTTCCTCTATTTATTCTAGGTTTGCTCTTGTTCCAGACGAAAGAGTTAATTTGTTTTTGCAGTTGGGGCATATACCATTTTGGGATGGGGATAGGGAGAGCCTGGATTAGATATAGTATTCAGGGTAACGTCGTCATTTTAACACTTTGTATGCGTCCCCACCATGTGATTGGTTTTGTGGCCCAGGTGCGTAGATCTTTTTGAATGTTGTGTAGCAGAGTGAGGTAATTATCATCAAATAGTTGTGATATGGTGGAGGAGAGTTGAATTCCTAGGTATTTGAGGGATTTTTTTTGTGTCTTTAGGGGGCAGGCGTTTGTTAATGTGTAGAAATATTGTGGATTCAGTGACACATTCATAATTTCTGATTTCTGAGTATTAATCAGGAACCCCGAGAACCGACCAAAATGGTCAATCTCTTTTAGAGTCGCTGGTACAGAATGTTGGGGGTCTGTTAATGTGAATAACACGTCGTCCGCATATAGTGCAATTTTGAAATTGTGCGGGCCTATTATGACTCCGTTAATCTTTTGATTTTGTCTGACGTGTGCTGCTAGTACCTCCATTGAGAGGATAAATAGGATTGGGGACAGGGGGCACCCCTGTCTTGTCCCGTTCCGAATGTCAAAGGGAATAGACAACATTCCATTTGCTTTTACTTTTGCATTGGTTTGTGTGTATAGCTGAAATATACGCGTTACCATCTTTGTACCGAATCCCATCTCTACTAATGTTTCTTTTAGAAATGCCCAATTAATTCTATCGAATGCTTTTTCTGCATCTGTGGCCATTAATACTGTAGGGGTCTGATTGAATTTAGCAAATGTGGTGAGTGTGAGCGCTCTAATGATGTTATCCCTCGCTTCTCTCCCTGGGACGAATCCCACTTGGTCCAGATGAATAAGGTGGGATAATATTTTGTTGATTCGATTAGCTAGAATTTTGCCTAATATTTTAATATCAGAGTTGAGGAGGGATATAGGTCTATAGCTGCTTGCTTCCGTCAGGGGTTTATTGGGTTTGGGGATAACAGAAATATGGGCTGATAACATTTCCCGTGGGAATTGGTGGCCATCGTCTAGTGCTTGGAAAAGCTTTAATAAGTGGGGGGCTATAATATGTTTAAATGTTTTATAATAAGAATTTGTAAAGCCATCCGGACCAGGGCTTTTGCCCGAAGGTAGGGACTTAATTGCTGCCAGGATTTCTACTGTGGTTATTGGGGATTCTAATTCTTCTTTAGTGTCACTTGGTATCTGAGGCAGATTTGCTTGCTCAATATATTCTTTCATATGTTTCCAATGTTCGGTGGAACCATTGGAGTCTAGATTGTAAAGCGCTGTGTAATACGTACCAAAGTGGTTTGCTATTAGTTTGCTATCTAAGATCTCTTTTCCTCCTGCCGTCTCTAACTTATGGATTTGTGTCCTAGCTTTTTGTTCTTTTAATAACTTAGCCAGTAGTGGCCCTGCTCTATTCCCTTCATAGAAGTAAATTTTTTTGACTCCTAGAGCTTTCCTCTGTGCTTCCTTTGTCAAGGTTGCGTTTAAATCTTTTCTGGTTTCTGTGAGGTGTTTCGTTAAGCCTAGGTCTTTTGGGTTGTTTTTATGTGCTATTTCTAGCTGCCTCATCTCTTCTGTTAAAGCCTCCACTGTGCTGTTATATGTTTTCCTTCTAAATGCTACGTGTTTTATACACTCCCCTCGTAGTACTGCCTTGTGAGCTTCCCACAAGGTGGTCAGGGTTACCTCCTGTGACATGTTAATGTGAAAGTATTCTTTCAGTGATTTGGTCAGGGCCTCTAATGTGGCGGGGTGTCTCAGTAAGGAGTCGTCCATCCTCCATATAATAGGGGTAATTGGGTGGTTAGGCCAGTGGAGGGTCACAAGTACAGCTGAGTGATCCGACCAAGGAGTCGGTTGTATGTCTGAGTCTTTGACCATTGATAAGTGATTTCTGTCTACCATTAAGTAGTCGATTCGTGTATAAATAGACCATGGGTGTGAAAAGAAGGTGTAATTTCGTTGGGTTGGATGTTGTGTGCGCCATATGTCTAAAATGCCTAGCTGTGTCAGGCAGTTGTATGTTGCGTTTGGCAGTCTTGAGCCAGGTGAGGTTCTTCCCGTGGAGGAATCTAATGTTGGGTCTAGGATTACATTCAGGTCCCCCCCTAGTATCAAAATCCCTTTCCTGTTCTCTTCTACTAGTTTCGCTAAATGCTGAAAAAATGTATGTCTACCACTGTTTGGCACATATACATTAACCAGGGTCACTGGTCTATAGAATAATGTCCCTGTTATGATCAGAAATCGCCCTTCCTTATCTGTTACCTTATTCTGTAGGCTAAAGTGTAGGTTGCGATGTAAGAGAATTCCTACCCCGTTTTTTTTAGCTGAGGTGTGTGAGTTAAAATATCCTGTCGGGTGATCCTTAGACCTAAATGTTGGCGATGCTGAGGTCAGGAAATGGGTCTCTTGTACAAATATTATAGAGTCTTTCTGTTTCTTGAAAGCTCTGAGTGCTATTGAGCGTTTGGTTGGTGAATTGAGACCTTTTGTATTTTATGTAAGTATTGTTATTAATGGGTTATCCATATTTAAGTTCTGAGTTTTGTACTTGCATCAAATTTACAGTGTTGTGTCTTACCCTGTATCGAATAGGTGGAAGAAACCTCTGATCTGTTTGGGATGCAATGGCGAGAGAGAGTGTACTTTCTACTTCTAGCCTGTCTACTTGAGACGAGAGCAAATATTTTCCTGGAGAGTCATGGCAGACGAGCTTAAAAAGAAAAAGACATATAAAAATATTAACATTAACATTTATAAGAACATAAGAAAACATGTTTAACAAAAAACTAACAAACAGTGCTAGTTCCTATCTTTCTTCCTGGCCTATTTCCCGCTGTGGGTCAGCGAGGGGGGAGAGATAGGGGATCAGGAATATAAGATATGGGGGGAGGCAATAAACTTGCCAGCAATCGACCGGATGGTCAGTCCCGTGGGGGGTATGGGGAATAGAGGACATATTATATAACTTTAGTGTGTAAGGCCTGCTTCTATGCCTGACTTAATTATGCCATACTATACCACAAGGAAATATCTGTTGCGTTTTAACAGTTAAAGTCTGATGATTCTCAAGTAAGTCAGGTATCTGTGCTTTCTTCAAGGCGACCTGTCGCCGGGTCTGTTTTCCTTTTCTTGGGCACCTTCACCCATGTCGGGCGTTGTGGGCGGGGGGCAAGGGTTGCGCCGTTTGATTCTTTGTTATCCCTCAGTTTTGGTAGTGAGGGTTGAGGTATGTCCAGTAGTTTACAAAATTGCTCGATGTCCTCCGGGTCTTTGTATGTGAATGTTTTATCTTCTTTGATAACCTTGATTGAAAATGGGAACCCCCATCTGTATGGTATTCCCAGTTCAGTAAGATGTTGGGTGAGATATCTTGCTTCTTTGCGCTTTGCTAATGTCAAAGGGCTGAGGTCAGCATATATCTGGAGATGGTCTTCCCCGAATGCTATGGGTGACCTTTTCCTGGCCGCTTGCAAAATCCTTTCTTTGTCTGTGAACCTGTGGCAACAGAGGATAACATCTCTTGGTGGAGCAGTGTCTGGGGGATGTGCCCGCAGCGCTCTGTGGATTCTGTCTATGATGACATTATCATTATTGCCTGGCTCCAGCAAGAATTTAAATAAGTTCTGAACATATGAGTGTAGTTGTGCAGGGAGGATCTTTTCTGACACCCCTCTTATCCGCAAATTCTGGCGCCGGCCCCTGTTATCCAGGTCTTCCAGCTGTGTCTGCAATTGTAATATTGTGGAGTTTTGCTGTTGTAATTCTAGGGCCATTGTGTCTGTTGTCATCGTAGTTTCTTCCGTTTGTTCTTCTAGGTGCTGTACTCTGTGCCCTAAAGCGTTTATGTCTCGCTTAACTTCTGTTAACCCATCTTTAATGGCTTTGTTGACTTGTAGCATGAAAGCCGCTAAATCCTGTTTAGTAGGAAGTGCGCTGAGGTCAGCTCTTGTTATTGGTATATTGTTCCCCTCTTGTTGTTGTGAGCTTTGTTGTGGGTCATCTTCAGTGTTTATAAAAAGGGGTTCTGTTTCACCAGTGGTTTCAGCTACTTTAAAGAAAGAGTTAAGTTTTCCTGCGCCTGGCGTTGCAGGTCTTTGCTTCTCTAGTTTGTTTTTATTTCTGTTAGCCATTGTTGTGCCGCTGCTGTTCCTTTAAGGCTTATAGTATGGGAGAAGGTTGGCACTAACTTTGCTTGGTTCTATCGTCTCTTAAATAATAGGTTCTGGCTTTTTAGCTATGTCCGTAGTGGGTATTTCTCTTTATCACTGTGCACGGGCTTTGTTGTTGCTTGCTTTAGTCTAAATGAGAACCGGATCTGGAGATCCTGCCTTTTGGGCCTCTTTGATGTCACTGGAACTGGGATATACTTTCAGGGTTCTGCTGTACTCCCTCAGGCTTTAATGGCCTTGCTGCTTGCTTGTGGTGCTTTTCTAGCTGTTCTCTGTGGAAGCGCTATGCCAATCTAGTGGAGCTCTGTGTGTTGCCTGTCTTTTGGCGGCACTGCTTTGCTTTGAGGCTGCTGCGATTAGCGTGTTGCGGTCTGTGTGACATCTGTTCTGATTCTGAGAGTTTTGATGCACCTTTGTTATTTCTGTCTACTGATCTTGTCTGTGGATCACTGAGGTCCGGTGCGAGTCAATGCTTAGTAGGTGTGCTGCAGTGTCGACACAAACTTTAGCGTAGCTGCGCGGTTCTCATCTAGGCCTCACTTTTGCCGCGGCATGAGAAGTCTCCCTTTCACGTATTGTTCTGTACCTTTCCTTTATCGGATGCCTCTCTCAAGTGTTATGAGTCGTCCTCTGTGTTATTTTAACATTTTGTTGTAGCTTTTCCCTGATACAGGACCTCCATCCACTCGATCACTACCGGAGCTCTAGCTTTTTGCGACCATGCTCTTCCCTGGTCGGCTCCGCCCCCTCGTTTTTTTAATATATATAATGTAGGCGTGTTTGGTTCTGATTATTGCATCTTTATATGTCATTTAAGCAAACTAATATAGTATTGGTTAGTATTATGATGCAAATTTTTGTTTATTCTCTGTTTTGTCTTGTTTTTTCATTTTCTTTTAAGCTACCCCCTGATCACAATCTGTTATAACGCTTTGGATCCAAAAGAGACCTTCACTGTTAATTAAGGGGAGGAAAATATGAGAACCATGATTTCTTGGATGCATTTCAGAACAACACAAATACTGTAAAATAAGGATTGTGTCCAGTATTGTATATCTGTGTATGTGCAATCTTGTTCTCAATAAAAAAAAATTAAAAAAATTTTTTAAAAAAAATGCAATATGATAAAAATAAATAAAAATAAATAAAAACAAAACTGTATTAATAAAAGCACAGATGTTGTATGTCATAAAATACAACAACAAAAAAAGGAAAGAGAATGAACATAAGCTAGAAAAACATCTTTGCTAGTTTGACAGGCCAGGGCAGTCTTCTCTAGCTCATGGCTATATACCCTGTAGTATATCAGTCTGATCCTACAAAACAGACAATCCTGCCTTGAAATACCAGGCAATTATCATCTGAAGGAGAGAAAGCAACAAAACCTAGACGTATGTTTTTTGCATCTCTGGACCTTGTCAGTAAGGTGCAGATGCAACTCTCTAAGGCATGTCTGCTAGGAGTCATGCTTGGTTTCCTCCTCTTACTCTTAGGAAGTCCAAACATTCATTTACATACAATGAAGAAAAGAGAGAGAGACAATCAACAGAAAATAAACATGACCGAGTAAAGGTTCATTGCATGCTTTTAAGGTCAGTGCCACATATGCTGCTGTCTCATTTAGCTAGTAGTATGCATCTGCCAAAATGAGGCCAAACTGTACATCAGGGGTTCAGAGGCGGATTACCTGGTATTTCTGGACTATGTTTTTAGCACTCTGCAACTCTAACCAGTTTGCTCCAACCTTGCCGTACTTCTTGTTCCAGATACCTTGTTACCATTTACTGGACTGAGCATATATACTAAATGCTGCTTTACAAAATCATTAACCTGATTAGGCGCCTACTGCTGGAGGTATCTACTGCTTCAGGTATTGTTCATAATGCATTTGTGTCTAGCCTCTTTTAACTATTTAATTAACAAATAGGCAAAATACCAAGACAATACAAGTGGATTGTTGAAGAAGCTCAAAGCTAAGTGCACCAAGACCCAAAAGCTAAATAATAAAATGCTACTCTGTTTTATGCCTAGTTATTATTATTATTATTATTCTTTATTTATAGATTGCCAACAGATTCCACAGTGCTGTCCATGGGTAACAAAGTTAAAAGGACTGTACAATATGAGATACCAGACAAAATTTAACAAACAAAATACAGGGGGAATTGGGAGCCCTGTTCCCGTGGGAACTTACAATCTAAATGGGTAGGAGGGTGAGAAACAGGAGGTTAGGACTGCAAATGTGGGAATGATGTTAGTGTGAAGTTAGATGAGGGCAACTATTAGGCAAGTGGAATTCATTAGTTGCTGATTTGGTGATAGGCTTCCCTGAACAAGAAGGTCTTTAGGGAGCGTTTAAAGGAGGAGAGGTTGGGGGAAAGTCTGACAGCTCGAGGAAGTGCGTTCCAGAGAGTTGGTGCCGCACAAGAGAAGTCCTGTAGTCTAGCATGAGAGGAGGTGATGGTAAAAGAGGCAAGGAGTAGATCATTGTTGGAACTTAGGGGACGGGCTGGAGTATATTTGTTGATGAGTGAGGACAGGTATGGGGGGGCTGCATTGGTAAGGGCTTTGTAGGTCAGAGTGAGAATTTTGAATTTAATTCTGCTGTGAATGGGGAGCCAGTGAAGGGACTCACAGAGGGGTGCAGTGGATACAGAGCATCAGGAGAGGTGGATTAGCCTAGCAGAGGCATTTAGGATGGATTGAAGGGGAGAGAGGTGGGAGAGAGGAAGGCCAGTTAGTAGGTTGTTACAGTATTCAAGCCGGGAAATTACTAGGGAATGGATTAGCTGTTTAGTAGTTTCAGCACTCAGAAAAGGACGAATTTTGGAGATATTGCGTAGGTGGTTGCGACAGGATGAAGAGAGCAATTGGATTTGGGGTATGAAGGACAGATTGGAGTCAAGTGTAACTCCTAGGCAGCGGACTTGGGGTGATGGGGAGATAGTGGTGTCACCAACAGTGATAGTAAAGTTAGAAACTGGAGTAAAATTAGATGGGGGATTAGAAGAAGCTCAGTCTTGGACATGTTGATTTTTAGGTGGTGAGAGGCCATCCAGGAAGAAATGCCAGATAAGTAGTCGCTGATGTGGGAAAGGAACGAAGGAGAGAGTGCAGGGGTGGATAGGTAGATCTGAGTATCATCAGCATAGAGGTGATAGTTGAAGCCATAGCTACTGATAAGTTTACCCAGTGAGAAAGTATAAATAGAGAAGAGTAGAGGGCCTAGAACAGAGCCTTGAGGTACTCCAACAGACAGAGGCAATGGAGAGGAGTCGCCAGCAAATGAGACAGAAAAGGACCTATTAGAGAGATAAGAGTTGATTCAGGAGAGGGCAATGCCACAGAGCCCAAGGGAGCTGAGATTCCGTAGGAGGAGGGGATGGTCAACAGTGTCAAAGGCAGCAGACAGGTCAAGTAAAATAAGTATAGAATAGTGGCCATTGTTTTTAGCAGAAAGAAGATCGTTAGTAACCTTGGTGAGTGCAGTCTCAGTTGAGTGCTGGGAACGGAAGCCAGATTGCAGGGGGTCAAGCAATGAGTTGGAGGATAGGAAGTGTGTTAGGCGATCGAAAACTAGTTTTTCCAGGACTTTAGAAGCTAGCTGAAGTAGTGATATGGGGTGGTAGTTTGCAGGAGAATTGGGGTCGAGAGAGGGTTTATTGAGGATGGGGGTGACCTTTGCATGTTTGAAGGATGATGGAAATGAACCAGTAGTAAGGGATCGGTTGAATATGTGAGTAAGAGCTGGGGTGAGGGTAGAGGACAGAGAAGGTATTAGATGTGAAGGGATAGGGTGAAGGGGGCAGGTAGTGAGGTGTGAGGAAGACTATAGGGAACTCACTTCATTCTCAGTGGTTGGGGGGAAGGTACTGAGAGTGTTGGAGGGGGTGACCGGGGGCAGAGATGGAAGCTTGCAGTCTTGTGGTGGGATGTTACTTCTGATGGTAAGTGTTTTGTTAAAAAAGTAGTCTGCCAAGTCTTGAGCACTAAAGTCAGATGAAGGGGGTGGTGCAGGTGGATAGAGGAGAGTGTTGAAAGTGGAGAAGAGACGTTTAGGGTTTGAGGAGTGAGAAGATATGAGAGAAGAGAAGTAGTTTTGTGTGGCTAAATGAAGGGCAGAGGAGTAAGAATAAAGAATGAACTTATAGTGTAGGAAATCGGGTTCAGAGCGGGATTTCCTCCAGGCACGTTTAGCAGCACGGGAGCATTTTTGTAGATAGCGTGTTTGCTGAGAGTTCCAGGGCTGGAGCTGACAACATGGGGTTTTGCGTATTATATATATATATATATATATATATATATGTATATATATAAAATCAATATATTCATACAATTAAGTTTATTATTCAATGTCTTCTCTTGTGGAAAAACAAAATGGATGGGTATGACTGAATGAAAGTAATAGTAAAGACATTGTTAAAGTGATGGTAAACTTTACATGTTTTAAAGTCTGGGAATATAAGCAATATTTTCGATGGACTTTAATTGATCACTTCTAATACTTTAATTGATCACGTCTAATGAAAATGCACTGTGTTTACTTTTTAAACTAGCCATCCCATTCTAATAGTTCAAACCATAAGCTCACAAAAACATGAGTTTGGAAATGGGCGGCTGGAGCAAGGGGGGTTAGAATGGCACAGCTATTTAAAAAAGTAAATTAGAACGCATCTTTATTAGAAGTGATCAATTAAAGTTCATCTAAAATATCGCTTAGATTCCGGACCAGATTTTGAAACATCTAAAGTTAACCATCACTTTAAAGCTATGCACTGTAGACCTAAAATCCTACTAGGTATTTTACCAATATTTCCCCTGTAAATATTTTTAATGTTAAAATCTTAGATTAATACATGTAGCTAGCCACACCTGTGTAAAGTCTATTTTTTTCAATGAGGTGAGCCAATATGCAGATGCCCTGCTCCCTCCTTAGCTATCAATAGAAGGTCGTCCCACTCTAGGAAGAAGCCTGCAAGTTTGTCCAACTTCCCAACATTCATTTTTTTATTATATATATATATATATATATATATATATATATATATATATATATATATATATATATATATATATATATATATATATATATATATATATATATGGATTGTACATCTCTGTGGATACACCTTGTTTAATTTGAAGCTTTAACATACATTCTATATTTCAAGAAGGTATGCAATGGTCTAAATGCTGATGCTGATGCCTTGCAGAAATGCCTGAAGTTGAGACCATAGAATATTTTGCCCTTAGAACATAGGCTGCACTTATCAAATGTGCCCATGGTGTCTGTGGGCCTTGTTTGGTCTATTTCACAGGTTTTAATAAAAAAAATAAAAAATGTATTTATTCATTGTGATAATATTGATGTCAACATTGTGTAAGATTGAATATTAAACCTCTAAGGTTAAATTATCTCTTTTTACATAGTTTCAGAAGGTTGAAGTGCCTCAGTTTTGATACTCATTGTTTCTGTAACAACCACTTGAAAACTTAAATTATGCTTACCTGCTAATTTTCTTTTCTTCAGATGAAAAGAGTCCATAGCTGCATTCATTACTTTTGGGAATTCAGAACCTGGCCACCAGGAGGAGGCAAAAACACCCCAGTCAAAGGCTTAAATACTCCTCCCACATCCCCCAGTCATTCTGCCAAGGAACAGTAGAGGAAATATCAGGGTGAAAAGGTGCCAGAAGAACAAAAATTACGACCGCCCCACATAAAAATACGGGCGGGGAGCTGTGGTCTCTTTCCATCTGAAGAAAAGAAAATTATCAGGTAAGCATACATAATAACATAGTAGATGAGGTTAAAAAAAGACCGAAGTCCATTGAGTTCAACCTATACAAATCTAAAATATATACAAAAAGCTCCAGTTAAGCTTAAATAATCCCTCTAAAAGGTGACCCATTTAATACTATCATAACATCACAATCATATCAATGAATTTTGTTTATAGACAGAAATGTATCCAAATAATTTTTAAATGTATCTAGGGTATTGGCATTCACTACCTCCTTTTTTAATGAGTTCCACAATTTTATTGCTCTTACAGTGAAAAAATGTTTCCGTTGCATGAGATTAAATCTCCTTTACTCCAACCTTAAATTGTGACCTTTGGTCACAAACAATTTTCTTGGAATAAACAGAGCTTCTGCCATCTCTGTATATGGGCCTTGAATATATTTATATAAAGTAATCATGTCACCTCTTAAGCGCCTTTTTTCTAAAGAAAACAGACCCAGTTTGGCTAGCCTCTCCTCATAGGTTAAATTCTCCAATCCCTTTATTAGCTTTGTGGCCCTTCTCTGAACTTTTTCTAGTTCTGCAATATCTTTTTTTGCAATTGGTCCCCAGAACTGCACTCCATACTCAAGGTGAGGTCTTACCAGGGCTTTATATAGTGACAGAATTATGCTTTCCTCCCTTGAGTCAATGCCTCTTTTAATACACGCTAGTATCTTATTAGCCTTTGAAGCTGTGGCCCTGCATTGTGCACCCATCTTTAGCTTGTTATCTATTACTACCCCCAAATCCCTTCCCTCCTGTGTTTGGCTAAGTCTTGTCTCATTTAATACGTTGCCTGCTTATTTTTACTTCCAAAATGTAGAACCTTGCATTTTCCCATATTAAATCTCATTTTCCATTTACCTGCCCATACTTCTAATTTTTGCAGGTCCCTTTGTAACGAAAGTTCATCCTGCTCTGACCTAATGACCTTACTTAACTTAGTATCATCTGCAAAAATAGAGATGTTGCTATTTAATCCTAGCTCCAAGTCATTTATAAAAATATTAAAAAGAATAGGGCCCAGCACTGATCCCTGGGGTACTCCACTGATTACTTTTGTCCAATCTGAGTATGATCCATTTACTACTACTCGTTGCTCCCTATCTTTTATCCAGTTATTTATCCACAAACTAACATTTTCAGCTATTCCAAGTCCCTTAATTTTGTGCATTAATCTCTCATGTGGCACTGTATCAAACGCCTTTGCAAAATCTAAGTATATAGCATCAACTGATTCCCCTTTATCTATATTTTTACTTACTTCCTCTTAGAATCTAATTAGAATAGTTTGACATGATCTATTTCTCATTAAACCATGCTGATTAGAACTCATAATCTTGTTTACACGAATATACTCATCAATATAATCCCTTATAATCCCTTCAAATATCTTCCCCACTATTGATGTCAGACTAACTGGTCTATAGCTTCCTGGATCATCCCTACTTCCCTTTTTGAAGAGTGGCACCACATCAGCTTTACGCCAATCCTTGGGTACCATGCCTGAGGATAATGAGTCTTAAAAAATTAAGAGTAGAGGTTTGTCTATAACAGTGCTAACTTCCCTTAACACCCTTGGGTGTATTCCATCTGGGCCTGGAGTTTTATTTACCTTAATATTATACAATTTGTTCCTGATATCCTCTATACATAACCTAATTAATGGTATGGGCTGGCATGTTCTATTTTGTTCCAAAGTATCATCCAATGGTTCCTCTCTTGTGTATACTGAAGAAAAAAACTGGTTTAGTATCTCAGCCTTCTCCCTGTCACTGTTAATCATGCTACCCTCCCCGCATTTTAATGTACCTATATTGTCTTTCTTAGATTTTTTGCTATTTATGTACTTAAAGAACCTTTTAGGGTTAGATTTAGAATCCTTTGCAATTAATTTTTCATTTTCAATTTTGGCTAATTTGATTGCCTTTTTGCATGCTTTGTTACATTCCTTATAAATATGGAATTTTGAGTCTGTACTATTTTCTTTGAATAATTTAAATGCCATACATTTTTTCCTAATTTCTCTTAACACATTTATATTCAGCCACATTGGCTTGGATTTTGTATTTTTATTTTTATAACCATATGGTATTTGTTGATATGTATATTTATTTAACAAAGTTTTAAATGTTATCCATTTATCCTCTGTATTTTTATTAGAGAATACTTTGTCCCAATTTATGTTATTTAATGATTTCCTTAAATCGTTGAATTTTGCTTTCTAAAAATTAAAAGTCTTGGTTAAACCTTTAAGACACTGCTTATGAAAAGAAATTTCAAATGTGACCATGTTATGATCACTGTTACCCAAATGTTCTTTGACTTCTATGTTTGATATTATATCTGTATTATTTGATAGCACTAAATCCAATATAGCGTTACTCCTAGTTGGCTCCTCTATTAATTGTGACAAGAAGTTATCCCTGAGAACATTTATAAATCTATCCCCCTTAGCTGAATTACTAGTTTCATTGGCCCAGTTTATATCAGGGTAGTTAAAATCTCCCATAATTACAGCACTGTTATTAGCAGCCTTACCTATTTGTGTTAGTAGTTGAGTTTCATCCAGGTCACTAATGTTGGGGGGCTTGTAGCATGTTCCTAGTAATACTTTTTTAGGATTTTTCCCCCCACTCTTTATTTCCACCCACAGGGTCTCTACATTGTCGCCTGTATCAGAAATATCTTCCCTTATTGTAGGTTTAAGGTTAGGTTTAATATACATGCAGATTCCTCCACCCCTTTTATTATTTCTGTCCCTCCTAAATAAAGTATACCCCTCTAAGTTAACTGCCCAGTCATGTAAATCATCCCACCAAGTTTCAGTTATACTGATAACATCATAGTCCTCTTCTGCAACTAAGAGTGTCAGCTCCCCCATTTTACCTGTCATGCTTCTTGCATTTGTTGTCATACATTTAATTTTCATGTGCTTTCTGCTGATACTTGGTGTGCTTTCCTCCATACATTCTAATGTGACATTTCTTAAGTCATCTCTTCCTTGAGATATCAAAGGACTGACAGATTCACAGACTGATCTCTCTATTCTATTGTGTTCTAACTGACCCTCCCCCCCTTTGCCTAGTTTAAAAGATTCTCTAAACTTGCTACCATCCTTTCCCCCAACACACCTGCACCCATGTCATTCAGATGCAATCCATCCTTACTGTACAAATTGTACCCAAGTGAAAAGTCAGCCCAGTGCTCTAAAAAGTCAAACCCCTCATTTTTACACCATGTTTTTAACCATGAATTAACAGACCTTAGCTCCTTCTGCCTTACTGAATTAGCACACTGCACTGGTAATATCTCAGAAAATATTACTTTGGAGGTCCTTGCTTTAAGCTTGCTACCTAACTCCCTGAAGTCATTTTTTAGGACTCTCCATCTCCCGCTGATTCCTTCATTAGTACCAATATGTACCATGACTGCAGGATCAGACCCACATCCCTCTAATAATCTATCAATATGCTCCACAATATGCCTAACACGAGCCCCTGGAAGACAGCAAACTGTTCGATTTAAAGGGTCTGGATGACAAATTACCCTATCAACCTTCCTAATAATAGAGTCTCCTACCACCAATATCTGTCTCAGACCCTGACTTGTATGCCCCTCTTCCATGACTGAAGGACTGTTAACTATAGTATGCCCCTCTACCATAATTTAAGTTTTTCTTCATAAATAGAAAGAGTCCACAGCTGCATTCATTACTTTTGGAAAAACAATACCCAAGCTATAGAGGATACTGAATGCAAAAAACGGGAGGGTACAAGCAGAGAGCAACTTTAAAACAAAGGAAAAGGCCCAGGACACGCAGATTGTCCACAAGCCTTGCTAGAGACGGCAGGAACTAGACTCAACCGAGTCAACAGCCTCCAAGAGACACCGTCGCCCAGTAGTCGGTCTCCAAACAACACACCCCTTACTAAAGAAAGGGAACAAGCTACCATATTCTTTAACAAAGAAGAAAAGACATGGAGAAAACATGATTTTACTTGTAAAGCGTGGCTAATTCCCCTTAAGGGACTCAAGGCGCTGCTCATTTTATCAACCTCGAAAGGAGGAAAGGCAGAGTAGACCTCACCGGGGATCGAACTTGCAACTCTCAGTGCAGAGTAGCCACAGTGCATTAGTATGCTGAGCTAGCTGTCCAGCTAGCATAAGGAACTCCAGAAAAAACTCCTAAAAAGGGCACAGACACAGAGCAAAAAACTCGAGAAACCAGGTCAGGCTAACAGAGACCAGTCTCATAGAAACAAGGGGAGGCAATGCCCAGACCCCAGAAATACAGAAACTACGGGATAAGGCCGGGAGTCTGAAACAGAGAGAGGATCTTCCCCCTACACAGTGCAACCACACTCTAGAAAGCAACTGAAGACGAAGGTCCCCAAGTCGCAAAAAGGAACCTCACAATACCGAAATATTCAGAAACGAAACCTTGTGCAGCAAGGTCAGATAGGTCTGATGAACAACACCTTAAGCAAAAACACTGCATGCTGCAGTCATCTAAAAATGACTCTGAAACTAAAATACTTGCAGGGCAAGTAGAAGGCAGCTGAAGATAGGATCCTTCAGATTGCTAAGCATCCACTAACCAGCAGATAATGTTGCAGGCTATCTAAGAGCCACCAGTCTATCTTAGAGCGGCCAGTCCTTCCCACAAATCTTGATGGAGAAAGGGGAAACCTCAAAGAGGCTTACCATACCTCGAACGCTCCGATGATGGAATAGCAGAGCAGCAGATCTCAGATCCTGCTCCAACACCAGACCAGCCCAAGCGACAGACATGTCCAATAGACAGGGGGTACAAAAAATTGGAGAAGAGCGATATCCTTTTTATAAAACATAACTTTTATTTAGTGCATCAGCACAGAGTTTAAAAGTCCACTTTCTCTCTCACCACCAAATGTAAATGTAAAAACAGGTATCAAAGAACAGCTGTTAAGGATAGCTTACACATTTCAGCACACAGGCCTTAGTCATAGCTTGACATAGACAGGGGGGACAGAAAGACCCCAACCACAAGCCCCCCGGGAATGGAAAGAAAAAGGGGGGACTCACCCACCCCAACAGAGCTCGGGTGCCAACCAATTCCGCTCCTCCAAAATAAGGCACTCCCAAGGTGAACCCCCTAGGACCTGGAACAGAGAAAAGTGCAATAGATCCATAGGAAGACCTGTCACAACTCTCTTATACAGTCTCTATGTGGAGAGATCAATTTCCAACAGGTGGAATGGAGCGCACAGAGCATCAGATCCTGCCCCTTACAGAAATAAGCCACCTGATCCAACCTCCTACACACAGGGCAGGACAATGACTCTCCAGAGAGAGGAAACCCCAGCTCATAAGGAAGACACACTATCCCCTCAAAAGGGAAGGGCACAGATAAGAACAGCGTACATGTCCACAAGACATGAAGACATAGTATCATCAAAACATGGACCGAATGAAAAAAATCATCCAGGCACCACTGCTGACCCGACAGAGAAAAAAATCCCCATGAAAAGGAGCACACTCCGTCCGAAGGACAAGTCAGGCCTTAAAGTTTATAACCAGTACCCGAAGGTGGATGTGAATTCTGGCCTTCCTTCTTGCAAACCCAATGAGCTAGCCCCTATGTTGTATCATAGAGTCCCTGAAAAAACTGGTTTGTCCCGAACCAGTCCACAGGATCATAAGTCTCCAGACATCCAAGAAGGATTCAAGACAAGATCCCTGGACCCAGGACCCAGAATAGTCCTAAAACAAACGACACCCTCAGGGAACACAAGATACCTCATCTGAAGCAATCAGACCTTACAGGGGATGAGAACCGGGAAACCCAGAGAATGGGTACAGGACTCACTCGTAATTCCCAGCCCAAAGGGAAGAGAACACCTTTAGCCGGAGGTCACAAGGTGTTAGGCCGCGACAAAGTCACGCAATTTCTCTATTGCCCATAGGCCCCAAGGGCAACACTTAGGGAAATGAGAACGAGAACAGAGTCACCCGAAAGAGAGTAGAAAGAAAGGCTAGTTTCCATAATCCTTTCAGATTAACGTTCCAGGGGACCACACCCAAGGGAGAAGAATGCAAAGCATCCCGAACCCTGGCAGAAAAACATCCCCTAAGCAAAAAGCTTGGAAAAATAGACAAGAACAGAGTCACCTGAAAGAGAATAGAAAGAAAGGCTAGTTTCCATAATGCTTTCAGATTAACGTTCCAGGGGACCACACCCAAGGGAGAAGAATGCAAAGCATCCCGAACCCTGGCAGAAAAACATCCCCTAAGCAAAAAGCTTTGAAAAATAGACAAGAACAGAGTCACCTGAAAGAGAATAGAAAGAAAGGCTAGTTTCCATAATGCTTTCAGATTAACGTTCCAGAAGACCACACCCAAGGGAGAAGAATGCAAAGCATTCTGAACCCTGGTAGAAAAACATCCCCTAAGCAAAAAGATTGGAAAAAAAAGACAAGAACAGAGTCACCCGAAAGAGAGTAGAAAGAAAGGCTAGTTTCCACAATCCTTTCAGATTAACGTTCCAGGAGACCACACCCAAGGGAGAAGAATGCAAAGCATCCCGAACCCTGACAGAAAAACATCCCCTAAGCAAAAAACTTGGAAAAAGAGACAACACCTCCTATTGCCCCTGATATGGAGATGACTAACTCCCGAAGGAAGACAGAGCCTCACGGCCTTTACTTCCTAATTAAGCGGCCAAAACCGCCAGAAAAAACGGACAAAGTCTAGAAAGTCTTGACCCAAAGGAAGAGAACCTCTAAAAGGAACAAGTCCTAAAAGGACACTTCCAAGGAGACCATGAAAGGCAAAATGGTAAGAACGGCTGTATGAAGGACCTAAATCCTCCAAGCCTCCAACCCACAATAAGAAGGAACACTCTAGTTCCCGGAAAAATTTGGAAACGACTGAGCATGTCGCCGCAGATCTCAACAGAGTCCCGGCCCACTAGATTGAAAGGCGAATGAGGATTGAACCAATCCCCCATGCCCCTAAGCAACCACGGACCTTCAAGTCCTCTCAGGATGCTAGTTGAAGCTTGTAAAATAAAACAAGAAAACAACACAAATCATATTGTGATCACTAGGCCTCAAAGACAGAAGGATTTGTACCCAGTCAGGAGCAGCCTGAAACCAAGGGCCCCAGCACTGTCAAGGCCACATAGAGTTTCCCCGAGATGGAGGGATAAAGAACAGTCAGACAGACTTGTAAACAGTGTGACCACAAAATCGCGAGTATCAATTCCAGAGAAGAAAGTTCCCAAAGGAAACATCACACCACAACATGAGCTTTAGACCAAATAAAAATCATCCTCACCGGATGAAAATAAAAGATAAGGCAACCGGTAGAATATCGCCCAGGAAGAATGGACAGACCCGCAGGACCAGCCCAACAGGGGTCCAAGACTTCCAAGCTCAGAACTGGAAATGGATACACAAATAACAAAGACTATAAGAAGATTACTTCATCCCCTTCTGTCTATACATGCAAGCCAGTCAAAGATTAAGACTGAGAATCCCCGACCCCAAACCCATTAAGAGTGGGATCCTCCAGCAACGCAAAAAATGTGCCTTAGTAGAACACGAAGGCACGCCCGTCTATAACGAAAGGTGCAACATACCTCCGCCGGGACAAAAGAAAACACCGGCCCAGAAGGTTGACCCCCTGAGGCCTCAGGGGCAGTCGCTCCCCAGGAGGGTTGGACTGGACCAGGCGATACCATGCCTGACAAGCCCCAGTTAACGGAACACGGACAATATCATAAGCACACTCCTGGGAGGTGCAGATGTGCCAGCACCAAAGATATGGCCATGCGGAACCGTGTTGTAACCTCCGGTGGGAACAGGCCACACTCCATAGAAGGATAAGTAGCATTTGGGTTACCTGAATGCGTAGTAAGAGTTGGTGGTAGGGAACTCGTCTTGTGGAAAACAGAATCCCCAGAGGTGGATGGCTCAGTGGGCACCTGATTCCCCGATCCCGAGGAACAGAGCACTCTAAAACGGCATTCGGAACATAACTGATGGGCATGTATCACCCGGGCCAATTTATATTTTTTGCAAGAAGTAGAGTCTGAATCAGAGACATCCATCTCCAAAAAAATCAGAATCCTCCATAACTTGGACAATGAATAAAAAATGGACCATAAGAAAAATCTAAACGGCACCTTACACCCCCAATGGCTGGGGCACTCACCACCTCCAGAGAACCAGACACCAGCGGACCAGGATTTCTCCATCACCACATGGTCAGGAATGTGGAAATTGAGTCTCATGGTAAACTGCGCAGTCCATGCAAAAGCGCGCCCGACCGTAAAGGCCACATCACTAGACATAGGCCATTATTATCCAAAATAGCCATGAGCCAAAGCAACACTACACAGTAGCAGACAGAATTACATAAAAAACAAGATTATAAACCCCCCTGTTCAATAACCCCCCTCAGGAGATATTAACCCTTGATTCCTAGATACAAAAAGGAGCCTCACTGAGACCCTATGTTAAAGTTATCCCCGAAAGGTTGTAGCCCCTCTCTGATAAACAGTTGTAATTACAATACATCCATGATGAAAGTAAAATGAAACGATGTTACTGGAATCTACTCCGTGGAACAGGAACACAGCCCTTCAAGTGTGACAGATAGTAGCGTTGCTTCTGCCATGGACTTGAGAGAAATAAGCAGGCAGCGAAACTCGTCAATGCTGATTGCTTGTGGAACTGTTAATATGAGTCGGGATGGTTTCGCAGAAAGACTCTACCTGCATCTCCAGACTCTAACTTTCACCCATGCTCTCACTGAGAGGCTGACAGGACTACTTAAAACTCCAGTCCAATGACAAAGAGTACTACCCTCCATAAGAGACTATCGAAAACTTCTGACACATCTCTGCCAACCTCCTGGGATGAAAGGCAAAGAATGACTGGGGGATGAGGGAAGTGGGAGGAGTATTTAAGCCTTTGGCTGGGGTGTCTCCTCCTGGTGGCCAGGTTCTGAATTCCCAAAAGTAATGAATGCAGTTGTGGACTCTTTCCATTTATGAAGAAAAAGAAGATAGAGAAGGTTAAATTTTGACACTCAGTCCTAACATTTAACTCTGAATTTAAAGCAAGACCATTGGTGAATTTGTAGGTGTTCTGTGAGTCAGGGTGGATAGGATACGAAATATGGGTATTACTTAGGCAGAGAGTTAGATATGCCATGGGTATTATTGGTGATTAAGGGGTGTGACAAAGTAGTCTGGGGCTTGGCTTGGTAGGAAAGGAGGGCAGCAGAAGTGGTAGCCAAATTAGCACCTTCACACAACAGGGTGCATCCTTACAGTTTAGGCAGTTTTTACACTTCCATATGTCCCTGTAGAACCAATGGCTGTTTTTATTCTTTAATGCCAAATCAACTTCTTTATTCAGTTCAAAGGTTACATGAAATACTTTAATAGACAAAATGACAAGCCTTAGTTCTAGCTGAAATTCTGTTTCCCCTGCAATGTACAACCCTAGGTTTGGCAATAGTTGGTATAGGTCATATACCTTGGGGTATATAATAAATTAAATACAGTGAGAATCCAACATGGGCATAATAGTACAAATAATCTTGCAGCCCATTGATCTTAAACACTTAAAAAATATATAGTCTCCGATTTACAGTGGTCATTCTCATTACAACCAAATGGAAAGCATTGTAATAAAATTCAAATTCTAAAATATTACTTTAAAAAAAATAAGGCAAATGATGTTACTATTTACATGAAATAAATCAAATAAATTTATATTTACTAACACAATAGTGGTTTTAGTTTAGTGTTTATGATAATCAAGTTTAGCCGGTTTGTAGAGAAAAGCTTATTAATTCTCTATTATTATGCACAAGAATTAGTGCACACTCTTAATTTAAATGCCAAAATGTGAACTGTAAATTATTTTCAGAAATGAAAGGCTATAAAGTCAAATAAATGAAGCAGTGCTTTGTAAGATTTTAGATTATGTAATTTGTAACTGTAAAAAACTGACTCTGCATTAAATAAGCAATAACTCATTCTAACTTTTGATTCAGTGCTAGTAGAATCAACTAAGTATTCCACAAAAAATAAATAAGCAATTAATGTATTCTCTGTTTAAAGGAACAGACGAATAATTATGTAGAGCAAATAATACGCTGTTGGAGATATATTTACGTGTCTTTTTTCATTTTGTTTTTAGCATAAATTGTGGGCATGAATTCATTTTTTTCCTTTGGCTCCTAATTTCTGAAAATTAAAACAATTGACTATAAAAATAGCTGCTAAAATATGAATGAAATTACAAAACTGCTTTTTTTTGGTCATAGAGCACCTTGGTTCAATAGTTTTTTTTTAAAGGGACGTAAAACTTTCAAAATTCAGATAGAGCATGAAACAACTTTCTTATTTACTTCTATTGTCAAATATTCTTTGTTCCTTTGGTATCCTTTGTTGAAATGCAGGGACGTACACTGTCTGTAGCACTATATGGCAGAAGTTTTGCAAGAATGTTATCCATTTGCAAGAGCACAAGATGGCAACAGTATTTCCGATCATGTAGTGATCCAGACAGCTACCTAGGTATTTCTTCAACAAAGAATAACATGAGCACAAAGCCAATTTGATAATAGAAGCAAATAGGAAACTTTTATTAAAAAGGATATGCTCTTTCTGAATCACAAATGAAATGTTTTGGGTTTCATATCCCTTTAAGGGATGTTTTATTATGGAAATAAAATGCTTCACATTTTTTTTAAAGCATTTTTTTAAGCAAACACTCATTGCAAAGATGTTAAACACATAGGGGCTGATTTATTACAGTGCAGACGGACATGATACAATGTAGCGGTCATGTCCGCCGCACATCGATAAATGCCAACAGCATATCATTGCACAAGCAGTTCTGGTGAAGGCCGCTGCTTCATAACTACTGTTTTCCAGCGAAACAGTAGTTATGAAGCATTCGGAGCTTGATAATTCGGCCCCATAAGGATCGATCACAATCCTTTATAAAAGTCTATCTAATGATTTATCTACCACAGAGGTTTTCAAACCTTTCGTTAGACCTCCCTAACAGACAAGATTTTCAGGATGACCTTGGGTGAGAGCTGGTTAAAAACCATGTTTACCAATCAGCTGACTATTTCACTTGCGCTCCAGGTCAGATATCCTGAAAATCTGGCCTGTTAGGGAGGCCTAAGGACAGGTTATTATCATTATTATTATTATCAGGTATTTGTAGAGCGCCAACAGATTCCGCAGCGCTGTGATTAGAAAAACCCTGATCTACAATAATCATCATAGACTTTAATTGTGAATTTTGTAGAAAATGTATTAGATTTTTTTTTTCTTCTTTCAATAAAGGATTGTGATTGACTCTATAGTTGGTGCTAAGGAGACTTTGGTACTATGTCCTGCTCAGATATAGCAAACAAATACCCCTGCTGCTTGACTGTAAATATATATAATGCATAGTTACAAATAATTCAATTTATTTAATAATAAAATGTTCTAACAAATTAGATTAGATGAGACAACAGAGTTAAAATATTAGAATTGAAAGTTCATACAAATGATTAAACAGAGCTACAGCCAAAATCTTTGAATGCATATGAAATTGGGCTGGGAGATTCACTTAGGTACTTTTTTTTTCCGAAAAGCAAATTGATCCATAGCTTTTCCACAATTTGCAAATTATATCCAGGAGGACCGGTAGAAGTGGTCCTCCAGACAGGCAGAAGTCTTCATCCAGACGGCATCTTCTATCTTCATCCTTCCGGCGTGGAGCGGGTCCATCTTCAAGACATCCGACGCAGAGCATCCTCTTCAAACAACAGCTTTTTCATAATGAATATCTCTTTAAGTGACGTCATCCAAGATGGCGTCCCTTAGATTCCGATTGGCTGATAGAATTCTATCAGCCAATCGGAATTAAGGTAGAAAAAATCCTATTGGCTGATTGGATCAGCAAATAGGATTGAACTTGCATTCCATTGGCTGATTGGAACAGTCAATAGAATGTGAGCTCAATCCTTTTGGCTGACTTGATCAGCCAATAGTATTGAAGTTCAATCCTATTGGCTGATCCAATCAGCCAATAGGATTTTTTCTAACTTAATTCCAAATGGCTGATAGAATTCTATCAGCCAATCGGAATCTAAGGGACGCCATCTTGGATGACGTCACTTAAAGAGATATTCATTATGAAAAAGCTGTTGTTTGAAGAGGATGCTCTGCGTCGGATGTCTTGAAGATGGACCCGCTCCAGCCAATCGGAATCTAAGGGACGCCATCTTGGATGATGGCGTCCCTTAGATATAGATATAGAGGTTTGCATATATACTCCCAAAAATGCTGTTATCCAAATTAATGACAGATTAGAGTATTTTTGGTAACCTGTTACGTTAAATTTTGAGAAATATCAAACATAAATAAGGGGTTAAAATGAGCTTTTGTTCATCTTTTAAGAGTAAACAAATCTCTATGAAAGATCTTATTCAATTGAAAACAACTTCAGAAATGTGCTTTGAATTTAGGATACATGATTAAGGGCCTAGCAAACGCCTGAAATATTGTAACATTGTTTTCTTTGGACCCCATGTAAAGAATAAAGGTCTTTTTATGCCAAATTGGAGGCTGGGATCACTGTGTTACTCTTTGAATTTAGGAGTTAGCTCAAAAATCAGTTCCAAAAGCCGTATTATAATCTAGATTATGAGTGGAATGCTATTTTGCACACCTGCTTGCGCGTTAAATTCCTTAGACTAGGCTTTTTGTGTGCATCGGATAGTGCTTGTATTACAAATTGAAAGTAAAAAGTTAGCTCATGAGCGCAAACCTGACGCATGCAAAAGTTGAACTTTGAATATCTCAACCGCATTAACATATTCTCCCATGGAAGTCAATGGAGTGTGCAAACTGCAAAAAAACCTAACACCAATACTCGCACGCTAACCTGATCGAGTTTATTCGAGTGCGCTAAACCCAACATGAATTATGAATATGTTCTATTTATTCTTAAATATATATATATTATTTTGTATAATATATATATATTATTTTGGCAAAATATATATCTATGCCTAAAACGCTAGTAATTCACAATCTTCTTTGCTTGTGTCTTTGGTTTGTTTTCTTTGTGTCATAAAATTCAAATAATAGGCTATATTTATTTAAAACAAGAAATATTACCTTTCTGAAGTGATACTTAACAGTTTAACTGTGGTGCTCTTTGCCTCCTCCTGCTGGCCAGGAGTGATATTTCCAACAGTAATTAATGACGTTGTGGACTCACCATATCTTAGGAAAGAAATATATAAATGTATATATATATATGTATATATATATATTTTTATATATATATATATATATGTATATATGTCTTTTTATGTAAATACATATGTACACACATATAAACATATGTATTTACATACATATACATATTTAGACACGTACATGTATGAATCTCTATGTTAAAGTCCTTTGCAGGCCTTTTTTTTCTTTTTTCTAACACCTAAGACCTCATATCTTTGAGCCCTTACAATTTTTTTATGATGTTTTTAAAAAAAATATATATAATTCTTATCAGCCAGTGTTATTATGAGTACTGTTAAATGTATTTTTTATGTGTTTTGTGCAACTTTTTGTTTCGCGTTACAGTTAACCAGAACTCTGAAGTCATGCTAACCCAACACGTGTTAAATTCAATTCCTCTCAATTGTGCGAGTTTACGTTCAACTCATAATACATGCGCTTTTTCTGTCATGCGCAAAAAGTTTAAAAAATGTCGCTTGCGTGCTACAGTTAGTGTGCCACTCATAATCTAGCCCTATGTTGGGGGGGGGTAAACGCTCATGAGTAGAGTCACGGATGTTCCATACTTTAAATTTTTACCCTTTTACCCTCATCTTCAGCCTTTTCTACCCCTTTCTCCTGCTCCCTCGAGCTTCCACTGCCAAGAATTTAGGATCCAAACAAAATTTTTAGTGTTTGGTGGTATCAATTAATTAACAATAGCTGTATATAATAATATAGTTTAAGTAGCTATATGCCCTAAATTTGCAATTTTTCAGCCAGTATTGTTATAAAAAAAAAACACATATTGGAAGGGAAGCGAATTTCACAAGTGGGTAACTAGTACAACTGAAAATATAAATCCTACCAGTATTATCCAATGTTGCATAACAATATGTGGCCATATAGGTCATATATTTTGCTTGCATTTCTCTATGTATAGCTACCAAAATATAAACATGGCTTGATCGCTATGGACTTGTACTGTTGTAGAATGTTGTCCAGAGTTGCAGTACCACAGAGAGTAAACTATAACTCCCAGCATGCTATGCTTCTCCTTGTGAAAAGGAACTAGAGACTTAATAGTATTAAAGGAAAAGCAAACATTTAAATTACATTTTTTTTTTTTTTTACAAGACAGTCAGCTCAAATACTTAATTTAGGTACTCTACCCCAGGAGGAAGCAGGTCAGACCTCCTAACCCAATACATTCCCACAGGTTCCAGGATGGTTAGGAGTTTTGCCATGGTTAATGGATTATGTGACATAAATATACTCATATATCCAAAAGTGTAACAGTCCCCTAGGTTTAAATTTAAAATACAGTGAGAGAAAGCACAACTTTTACATTTAAAATTGTTGTTACTACCACAGGAATTTCCACACTATTGCAAATTTAAAAGTTAAACAACAACAGCGGAATGATTCAATAGCACATAAATGTTGTGTTCACGTCAGAGTTTTCACTAATATTAAAATAAAAAGTGTTGACCTTACTAAGATTTGAATTCAAAATATGTGAGAAAAGCAAAAAAAAATCTTACATTTTGAATATTTATTAGGTAAGGAATTAGATCTTACATATTTACAGGCATTTGAACATTTGAATTAACACATTATTTAAATTCTAATACTCTAGTACTCACCTTAATTAATACATGAATTGAAAATAATCTGCAATCTCCATGCTAATTATAAGAGCAACTTAAACCTACAGCTCCTTACCCAACGTCTTTGTTTTTTATTCATATCATTATGGGGAGCACAGAGATTAAACAGAGATGTTAGTTTAATAGGACATCTTAGTATAATAACAAAATCCTCTAGTTTTATTGCTGCATAAATGCTTGCTTCAATGTTAAAGTCTTCTCTGGAGCCCAAAACCACTGCTGATCTCAGGACAAAACACAATCAGTAGGCAATAATCCAGATAAAGGGAGCGCCAAGGAGGCTAAAGTGGTTAAAAATATATGCAATAGCAATAAAAACTTAATTCTATAATAATTTATTCTCTAAAACAATTTATTGTCTAAAACAAAAATACAGTAGGGTACCCTATAAGTTAAAACATAATACATTATAACAGTTGTGATAATAAAAGTCCAATATAGAAAGAATGTCCCAAAGTTGGCAATATGAGCAAATGTGCACAAAAGTTGTCCCTCGACTTGACGTGAACTTTCTAGGTGAAATTCCTAATGTATGTCCCAACAGGTAAAAGATGATAAAATAAAATTTAAAATAAAATGAAGATGATAATAATTAGTGACCGTGATATCCTTAGTGAATTTTAGTGAAAAAAACTGTAAAAAAGGAAAAAACAACATAGTGCAATATTGCAAGTAACAATCCAGCCCTATATTAAAGTAAGGCTTACCGATTTAGGAAGCTTGAGCAGTACCCATCTACGCGTTTCGGAACCTAGCGTGGGCCTTTTTTAAGACTTGCAATATTGCACTATGTTGTTTTTTCTTTTAACAGTTTTTTTTTACTAAAATTCACTAAGGATATCACGGATACTAATTATTATTATCTTCATTTTATTTTTATCATCTTCTACCTGTTGGGACATACATATACATTAGGAATTTCACCTAGAAAGTTCACTTCACGTTGAGGGGCAATTTTTGTGCACATTGGCTCATTTTGCCAACTTTGGGACATTGTATATTTGACTTTTATTATCACAGCTGTTATAATTTATTATGTATTATGTTTTAACTGATAGGGTACCCTACTGTTTTTTGTGTGTTTTTTTTTTTGTTTTAGACAACAAATTGTTTTAGAGAATAAATTGTTATAATATTACGTTTTTATTCCTATTGCATATATTTTTAACCACTTTAGCCTCCTTGGCACTCCCTCTATCTAGATTATTGTTTATTTTGGAAGTTTTTATGGACTTTTTTGGGAGCGTGTGGTGTAGGCGCTGTAATTACTAACATTAGCACAATCAGTAGGCAAACTAGAAGCAGCATATATGCAAAAGCACCAATCACTAGACATGTCCTGTTGTACAGTGGCATCTCCAGGAATTAATTGTTTGGGGGGCTTGGCATGATAGGAGGGGAGGGACCAGTTTATCCATGGGAGGGACTGGACATGCCGTGAGTGGGACAGGCAGGCCGTGAGTGAATCTTGTACAGAGAGGTGGTGGGAAAACTGGGGGCCCGTTATTTTGTTGAGAGTTTTAATGTCGGTCACGCTGTGGTGGTTCAAGAATTTAATATTTAGGGGGGCTCATTGGTGGGGTTAAAGTTAAAAGACAACACACATTATATATGGAGCCCTTCTCAGCTTAACTGGGGTAATACACATGCATTTGGAAGTGCATAGCACTCCCGAGTACCCCCATAGAACCGCCACGGAGCTCACATAAAATACATACCGCTTGCATATTTTGCATATTAAAAATCAACGATTAATATATATATATTGTGAGGGGTATTATTGTGCATGCTATACTATTCAAATCAAATAGGGCAGGGGGAACTTCCGGGAGGTGGCCATGATAGGTCGCATATCAACACTCTGCTCCTGTCTTTTTATCATATTTGCATTATAAAACACTCCAGACGGTTTGTCTATCTATCTCTCAGCCTGATCCCTTAAGCATTAAAGCTCCTGTATCAGACAAGCCTAAGGAATCTGGGATGGACATGACTCTGAGCACCCGGAGCGAATAATAAGGTTGAGGCCTTTCACTAACCCCCCGGCGAGGCCCTTTTGAGCATTGTCGTTAGGCAGCGTATTGCATACTGCGCTGAATCTACAGAATTAAGAGGGTGCTAGCACAATTTATAGTGTTTTTCTTTCTGCTTGGTGTGCTGGCCGGCCGATTGCTACAGAGAACAACTATGGACATGATGTGTGCCAACGCCATAATGCAGGCACTGCGGGTCCTTCTCTCGGATCATCACGCGGCCTTGGAAGAACAGCTGACTAAGATATTTTATCCTGAAGGCTTCATGACAGCCCGGCAAGATATTTCAGTCGGCCCTGTCATGGTGTCGCAGTCAGAAGATAACGCTCTGGGGCCCCAGCGTGTTAGACCTACCTCGATCAAAACAGATAAGGTGCGCACTATTGCAGGGCTTGATACGCATGTCGAGTCCAATGTGAATGCAGGCTGCGGTAAGGGAAATACAAGAGGGATACCCTCAGCTTCTTTACCCCTGAGGAGCATACAAGCACGAGAGCCTCTTCAGAACACTCACCCCAAGACCATGAAGGTACATGGGCATTAGCACGAAGATCCTCAGTAACTTTACAAGTCTTGCGAACCCTTTGTTATGCAGAGGCATGGTTGTTTACCCGGGTCATTACTCTGGATCAGGGTTATTGTTTTTCTCTTGCCCCTTGGTTAAGGTGTGGACTTTGTACGCTCTGGCACCCTAGTGTCATAAGAGACTGCATTGCGAGGATTAGCACTGGAGTTGGTTAGCCCTGTCCCTTATAATGTCTAAACAGTTCCAAGTTAAATATTTTGCATACAGTTACTGTTTTATGTGCATGCTGTTATACCATAATTTCTCCAACATAGGTGTGTCCGGTCCACGGCGTCATCCTTACTTGTGGGATATTCTCTTCCCCAACAGGAAATGGCAAAGAGCCCAGCAAAGCTGGTCACATGATCCCTCCTAGGCTCCGCCTACCCCAGTCATTCTCTTTGCCGTTGCACAGGCAACATCTCCACAGAGATGGTTAAGAGTTTTTTGGTGTTTAAATGTAGTTTTTATTCTTCAATCAAGAGTTTGTTATTTTAAAATAGTGCTGGTATGTACTATTTACTCTGAAACAGAAAAGAGATGAAGATTTCTGTTTGTAAGAGGAAGATGATTTTAGCAACCGTTACTAAAATCGATGGCTGTTTCCACACAGGACTGTTGAGATGAAGTAACTTCAGTTGGGGGAAACAGTGGGCAGACTTTGCTGCTTGAGGTATGACACATTTCTAACAAGACTTGGTAATGCTGGAAGCTGTCATTTTCCCTATGGGAACCGGTAAGCCATTTTCTTAGTTTAGTATAAGAATAAAGGGCTTCACAAGGGCTTTAAAGACTGGTAGACATTTTTCTGGGCTAAAACGATTACTTTATAAGTATATTTAGTGGATTATAACTATAAATAGTTCTTATAATCTTGGGGATTGTATTAAAAAAACGGCAGGCACTGTATTGGACACCTTTTTCACTGGGGGCCTTTTCTAGTCATAGGCAGAGCCTCATTTTCGCGCCACTAATGCGCAGTTGTTTTTGGAAAGCAAGGCATGCAGATGCATGTGTGAGGAGCTAAGAACCACTGAAAAAGCTTATTGAAGGCGTCATTTGGTATTGTATTCCCCTCTGGGCTTGGTTGGGTCTCAGCAAAGCAGATACCAGGGACTGTATAGGGGTTAAATGTAAAAACGGCTCCGGTTCCGTTATTTTAAGAGTTAAAGCTTCCAAATTTGGTGTGCAATACTTTTAAGGCTTTAAGACACTGTGGTGAAATTTTGGTGAATTTTGAACAATTCCTTCATACTTTTTCACATATTCAGTAATAAAGTGTGTTCAGTTTAAAATTTAAAGTGACAGTAACGGTTTTATTTTAAAAAGTTTTTTGTGCTTTGTTATCAAGTTTTATGCCTGTTAACATGTCTGAACCATCAGATAGACGATGTTCTGTATGTTTGAAAGCCAAGGTTCCTCCCCATTTAAATATATGTGATGAATGTGACATAGTGTCCAAACAAAGTAGGGACAATGATGCCACTGATAATGATGTTGCCCAAGATGATTCCTCAAGTGAGGGGAGTAAGCATGGTACTGCATCATCCCCTTCTGTGTCTACACCAGTCTTGCCCACACAAGAGGTCCCTAGTACATCTAGTGCGCCAATACTTCTTACTATGCAACAATTAACGGCTGTAATGGATAATTCTATTAAAAACATTTTGTCCAAAATGCCCACTTATCAAAGAAAGCGTGATTGCTCTGTTTTAGATACTGAAGAGCATGAGGACGCTGATGATAATGGTTCTGACATACCCTCACACCAATCTGAAGGGGTCAGGAGGGAGGTTTTGTCTGAGGGAGAAATTTCAGATTCAGGAAAAATTTCTCAACAAGCTGAACCTGATGTTATTACATTTAAATTTAAATTAGAACATCTCCGCGCTCTGCTTAAGGAAGTGTTATCTACTCTGGATGATTGTGACAATTTGGTCATTCCAGAGAAATTATGTAAGATGGACAAGTTCCTAGAGGTCCCGGTGCCCCCTGATGCTTTTCCTATACCCAAGCGGGTGGCGGACATTGTAAATAAGGAATGGGAAAGGCCCGGCATACCTTTTGTTCCTCCCCCTATATTTAAGAAATTATTTCCTATGGTCGACCCCAGAAAGGACTTATGGCAGACAGTCCCCAAGGTCGAGGGGGCGGTTTCTACTCTAAACAAACGCACTACTATCCCTATAGAAGATAGTTGTGCTTTCAAAGATCCTATGGATAAAAAATTAGAGGGTTTGCTTAAAAAGATGTTTGTTCAGCAAGGTTACCTTCTACAACCAATTTCATGCATTGTTCCTGTCACTACAGCAGCGTGTTTCTGGTTCGAAGAACTAGAAAAGTCGCTCAATAAAGAATCTTCGTATGAGGAGGTTATGGACAGAGTTCAAGCACTTAAATTGGCTAACTCTTTTATCTTAGACGCCACTTTGCAATTAGCTAGATTAGCGGCGAAAAATTCAGGGTTTGCTATTGTGGCGCGCAGAGCGCTTTGGCTAAAGTCTTGGTCAGCGGATGTGTCCTCCAAGAACAAATTGCTTAACATCCCTTTCAAGGGTAAAACGCTGTTTGGCCCTGACTTGAAAGAGATTATTTCAGACATCACTGGGGGAAAGGGCCACGCCCTTCCTCAGGATAGGTCTTTTAAGGCTAAAAATAAGCCAAATTTTCGTCCCTTTCGCAGAAACGGACCAGCCTCAAATTCTACACCCTCTAAGCAAGAGGGTAATAGTTCTCAAACCAAACCAGCCTGGAGACCGATGCAAGGCTGGAACAAGGGTAAGCAGGCCAAGAAACCTGCCACTGCTACTAAAACAGCATGAAGTGTTGGCCCCCGATCCGGGACCGGATCTGGTGGGGGGCAGACTCTCTCTCTTTGCTCAGGCTTGGGCAAGAGATGTTCAGGATCCTTGGGCGCTAGAAATAGTTTCTCAAGGTTATCTCCTGGAATTCAAGGAACTACCCCCAAGGGGAAGGTTCCACAGGTCTCAATTGTCTTCAGACCAAATAAAAAGACAGGCATTCTTACATTGTGTAGAAGACCTGTTAAGAATGGGAGTGATTCATCCTGTTCCATTAGGAGAACAAGGGATGGGGTTTTACTCCAATCTGTTCATAGTTCCCAAAAAAGAGGGAACATTCAGACCAATTTTAGATCTCAAGATTCTAAACAAATTTCTCAGGGTTCCATCATTCAAAATGGAAACCATTCGAACAATTCTTCCTACCATCCAGGAAGGTCAATTCATGACCACGGTGGATTTAAAGGATGCGTATCTACATATTCCTATCCACAAGGAACATCATTGGTTCCTAAGGTTCGCCTTTCTGGACAAGCATTACCAGTTTGTGGCACTTCCATTCGGATTAGCCACTGCTCCAAGGATTTTCACAAAGGTACTAGGGTCCCTTCTAGCGGTGCTAAGACCAAGGGGCATTGCAGTAGTACCTTACTTGGACGACATACTGATTCAAGCGTCGTCTCTGTCAAAAGCAAAGGCTCATACGGACATTGTCCTAGCCTTTCTCAGATCTCACGGGTGGAAGGTGAACATAGAAAAAAGTTCTCTGTCCCCGTTAACAAGAGTTCCCTTCTTGGGAACAATAATAGACTCCTTAGAAATGAAGATTTTTTCTGACAGAGGCCAGAAAATCAAAACTTCTAAGCTCTTGTCAAGTACTTCATTCTGTTCTTCTTCCTTCCATAGCGCAGTGCATGGAAGTAATAGGTTTGATGGTTGCGGCAATGGACATAGTTCCTTTTGCACGAATTCATCTAAGACCATTACAACTGTGCATGCTCAGACAGTGGAATGGGGATTATACAGACTTGTCTCCGACGATCCAAGTAGATCAAAGAACCAGAGATTCACTCCGTTGGTGGCTGACCCTGGTCAACCTGTCACAGGGAATGAGCTTCCGCAGACCAGAGTGGGTCATTGTCACGACCGACGCCAGTCTGGTGGGCTGGGGCGCGGTCTGGGAACCCCTGAAAGCTCAGGTTCTATGGTCTCGGGAAGAATCTCTTCTCCCGATAAACATTCTGGAACTGAGAGCGATATTCAATGCTCTCAAAGCTTGGCCTCAACTAGCAAAGGCCAAATTCATAAGGTTTCAATCAGACAACATGACGACTGTTGCATATATCAACCATCAGGGGGGAACAAGGAGTTCCCTGGCGATGGAAGAAGTGACCAAAATAATTCAATGGGCGGAGAATCACTCCTGCCACTTGTCTGCAATCCACATCCCAGGAGTGGAAAATTGGGAAGCGGATTTTCTGAGTCGTCAGACTTTCCATCCGGGGGAGTGGGAACTCCATCCGGAAATCTTTGCCCAAATAACTCAATTATGGGGCATTCCAGACATGGACCTGATGGCGTCTCGTCAGAACTTCAAGGTTCCTTGCTACGGGTCCAGATCCAGGGATCCCAAGGCGACTCTAGTAGATGCACTAATAGCACCTTGGACCTTCAACCTAGCTTATGTATTCCCACCGTTTCCTCTCATTCCCAGGCTGGTAGCCAGGATCAATCAGGAGAGGGCTTCGGTGATCTTGATAGCTCCTGCGTGGCCACGCAGAACTTGGTATGCAGACCTGGTGAATATGTCATCGGCTCCACCATGGAAGCTACCTTTGAGACAGGACCTTCTTGTTCAAGGTCCATTCGAACATCCGAATCTGGCTTCACTCCAACTGACTGCTTGGAGATTGAACGCTTGATTTTATCAAAGCGTGGGTTTTCAGATTCTGTCATTGATACTCTTATTCAGGCTAGAAAGCCTGTAACTAGGAAAATTTACCATAAAATATGGAAAAAATATATCTGTTGGTGTGAATCTAAAGGATTCCCATGGAACAAGATAAAAATTCCTAAGATTCTATCCTTTCTACAAGAGGGTTTGGAGAAAGGATTATCTGCAAGTTCTTTGAAGGGACAGATTTCTGCTTTATCTGTTTTACTTCACAAAAAGCTGGCGGCTGTGCCAGATGTTCAAGCTTTTGTTCAGGCTCTGGTTAGAATCAAGCCTGTTTACAAACCTTTGACTCCTCCTTGGAGTCTCAATTTAGTTCTTTCAGTTCTTCAAGGGGTTCCGTTTGAACCCTTACATTCCGTAGATATTAAGTTACTATCTTGGAAAGTTTTGTTTTTGGTTGCAATTTCTTCTGCTAGAAGAGTTTCAGAGTTATCTGCTCTGCAGTGTTCTCCTCCTTATCTGGTGTTCCATGCAGATAAGGTGGTTTTGCGTACTAAACCTGGTTTTCTTCCGAAAGTTGTTTCTAACAAAAACATTAACCAGGAGATAGTTGTGCCTTCTTTGTGTCCGAATCCAGTTTCAAAGAAGGAACGTTTGTTACACAATTTGGATGTAGTTCGTGCTCTAAAATTCTATTTAGAGGCTACAAAGGATTTCAGACAAACATCTTCTTTGTTTGTTGTTTATTCTGGTAAAAGGAGAGGTCAAAAAGCAACTTCTACCTCTCTCTCTTTTTGGCTTAAAAGCATCATCCGATTGGCTTATGAGACTGCCGGACGGCAGCCTCCTGAAAGAATCACAGCTCACTCCACTAGGGCTGTGGCTTCCACATGGGCCTTCAAGAACGAGGCTTCTGTTGATCAGATATGTAAGGCAGCGACTTGGTCTTCACTGCACACTTTTACCAAATTTTACAAATTTGATACTTTTGCTTCTTCTGAGGCTATTTTTGGGAGAAAGGTTTTGCAAGCCGTGGTGCCTTCCATCTAGGTGACCTGATTTGCTCCCTCCCATCATCCGTGTCCTAAAGCTTTGGTATTGGTTCCCACAAGTAAGGATGACGCCCTGGACCGGACACACCTATGTTGGAGAAAACAGAATTTATGCTTACCTGATAAATTACTTTCTCCAACGATGTGTCCGGTCCACGGCCCGCCCTGGTTTTTTAATCAGGTCTGATGAATTATTTTCTCTAACTACAGTCACCACGGTATCATATGATTTATCCTATGCATATTCCTCCTTTACGTCGGTCGAATGACTGGGGTAGGCGGAGCCTAGGAGGGATCATGTGACCAGCTTTGCTGGGCTCTTTGCCATTTCCTGTTGGGGAAGAGAATATCCCACAAGTAAGGATGACGCCGTGGACCGGACACACCGTTGGAGAAAGTAATTTATCAGGTAAGCATAAATTCTGTTTTTAAACGTTTACAATATGTGCCACAGTCAGCCTTTCTTGGGGGCTCTTTGCCATTGCGGTGTCTTACTTCTAGTTGTATGCAAAGTGTATCCTCTTTCCAAAATAACATTTCAACATCCATGGACATGTTTTTCCTCATAGTATATACTTCCTGCCCTGTCCTTTATAATGTTTAAATCGTTCCAAGTTGAATATTTTACATGTCAATTACTGTTTTATTTGCAAGCTGTTTTACCTTAATTCTGTGTGCCGCAGTTAGAGTTACTCAGTGGCTTTTTGCCAATGTGGCTGTCTTACTTCTAGATGCATACAAAGTATATCCTTTTACCAAAATAGCATGGTAGCATATATGGACATATCTTTCCTCATAGCATATACCTTCTGATATTGTGACTTTCTCACAGAACTTAAAACGGCTATATTGTTGTTCTAGTCTTATTGTGCGGTTTTGTGCAGCTTGTGGCCGTAGCTGTGCATCCTGCGCATATCTACATAGCCAGTATGTACATTTGGAGGAGGGTATAGTACATTACTTAGCCTAAGCTTAAGTTACACATGTAAGTGAGTAGTTTCTGCAACACTGCTTTTGTTACAACAGATTCTCAAATCACACGAACAGGTACAGCTTATCCCTACCTTTACTGGATTGCCCTATAAAATGTCCCAAGATTGCTCTTTTTTGTAAGCCGGTCAGCACAGAGAAATTTTTTTTTTTGACATAGCATATGTTAATAGCTTCATTTTATACAGCTGGCACCAAAAATCCTTAACTCACTTTAACTACTTAGATATTTGTCCCTTTTTTTACACCCTCTGAATAGGTAAATAATAAAAAACCTGAGGTTATTAACGAGATCCATGAGTGGTCTCCTACAAACCAAGTAGCTCTCTGTAAATGTCATTATTCCACACGTTGAGAGGCCCAAGAGAGACCTCCTGCATGTAATTGAGGGCTTAGCTCTTTTTGTTGGCTAATATTATTTTAAACTGTTTTATTCTTTACAACAAATTTGTAATTTAGTGTGAAATTATTGCTCACCATCCATGTGCTTATAGTATGCACCCTGGGCTTACCACCTTTGCGATAACACTTACTGTTCATTATATGTGTTATATTTTCTGCTTTTTTTTTATATGACAAAGTGACATTTATGATATACCTTGTTAGCAGCATTCTTGGAGAGCAATTGTATAAAGTTGCAAAGTCTATTGTGTATGCCAACAATTTTACCTCAATAAAAATATTTAAAAAAAAAAAAAAAATCAAATAGGGCAGGTGCGTAGTTTCCCTTAGATAATAGATTTCTATGAGCACCAGTACTTAAATTCATGTCAGATAATGCTCAAGCACAAAGATGAGGGAGTGCAAAAATTGTGCTCAATTAGTGGGTGTTTGGTCAAGTTCTTTGTTATATACCTTTCATTTTTTTTTAATGCCCCATAGCAAGTATTAACACTTAAAGTGAATGTAAACTGACGATTACTGCCCCACCGCATTGGATATACTATTAAAAATGAGACCGGGTCTGTGACGGATACCCCCGACTCCCCCGAATGGGTAGCTCCGCCAAAAGGGGTCCTGCTTCCTCCCTGCCGACTGCAGCTATGTAGCTGGCAAGTGACCACAGCCTGTAGCCACCCCTGATGCCCGACAGCACCAGTACTCAGGGTCCCACCCTGTGGCAGGCTCCAGCTACCCAGGCTAGGTAGCTCTTCCAGCGTGTCCTTCCTCTGCCTGGAACAGGCTGCTATGTAGCTCAGGAAAGTGATTTTAGCTGGAGCAAACCCAAATAACTAGACAGCCTAGCATTCAGGTTAAACAGGAACTGATTTTATTGAAAACATGCACTCCTTTTATACAGACAGCTCATCTTGATAAGACCCTGGACAATCCCACTATTTTCCCGCCATTCCCGCCCCTCCAGACAGCCCAGCACCTCCATAGGAGCCACAGTCCCACATTATCCCAATACATATGGGTGGCTGTTTCGGGGTGATCCCGGTGGAGCGGCGGCACTTCCAAGGTGTCATTTTAAAGCTCTCGGTCCCCAGATTCCAGAGTCCAAACATCAGCATAATTCGTTACTGGGGACCGGAGTTACAGTCCGTTGAATTTATGGGGTTAGGGGTGTCCAAAATCCCCAGTTCCCAAAGGAGCTCCCCTCCGGTAATTTACCCACCTCTTGTCCTCCATAGGGGCTACTAATCCCCAAAAGAGCGGAGCTCTGGAGCACATGGTTGCTGGAGCGACCAGGGGTAAATTTAGCGGGTGTCCTGCTGTCCTGTAGCCGACTGGGAGTTCCAGGAGCTTGGACAGCCTGAGAGTGGTTAGGCGGGTGTCTGTTGTGAGGCGGCCGACCGGGAGTTCCAGGGGCCCGGCCAGCCTAGGAGGGTTTTCCTGGTCATACACCAGCTCTTTTCTAAAGAAGTTTGGAACACAAAACCATGCAACCAAAAGTTTCCAGAGATTGTGGTTGCTCTGAGGAGCCCAAAACCACTGAGAAACAACAGGGGTGAGGTTGTAGGGGGTGGGGGGTAGCCTTAGCCATCTGGTATCCGTGACATCTCCCCCCCTCCAGTTCGGCAGACTCGGCTAGACCCTTAACGGGTCGACCTGGAGCTGTCCGATGATGGCCCTCCACTTCTCGGTTGCTGAAAGAGGTTATCCCATCTCTCCTGATCTTGGGGTTCCTGGTGGCGTTTATACCCTGCGCCCTAGGCGCAGGGATAGTCACATAATGCAAAGTCCCAAACAAGTTTGCTAAGGCCGGCTCCCAAACAATTGCTGCTCCACAAGTTCCAGTGTCCTTAAATTCCATGGCCAAACTGTCTCCCTCTGTGACACTGTTGAGTACTGGCTGACCCACCCACAAACAAAGCCAGTACCGGTTTCCCGGTGGTATACCCACCCCAGAATGTAGGTTGAGGTTGCTCCTTGGTGGGGCAGGCAAGACTCGGGTGCCCAAACTGGTGGCACCAACTGCATGAGTGGGTACCCCCCTGGCCTGCCCCCTGTGATATATACTCCAGGACAAGAAAAGGGTATAGACCCTGCCAAGCTACTGAGGGGAGAGACCGTCTATCTCTTCTCCCGAGAAGGAGATCTACCGTTGGGGAGGGAGTTCTGCTACATCTGCTCCATGGGAAACTGTGCTGCCGCTGGGGAGGGAGACCGGCTGTCTCTGCTCCCTGTACAGGGTTCTGCCGCTGGGGAGAGAGACTGACTGTCTCCTCTCCCAGAAAGGAATACAGCTGCTGGGGAGAGAAATCGATACCCGTCTCTCCCTGAAAGGGCTTCTCTGAAAGGGGAGGGAGGACGACTACCTCCACTCCCACGGGATGGCTCTGCCGCTTGGGAGAGAGACCGACTGTCTCCTCTCCCGGCTCCTGGCTCTGCCGCTGGGGAGAGAGACCAACTGTCTCCTCTCCCAGGAAGGGGTTCTCTTTACAGGGAGGGAGGACGACTACCTCCGCTCCCAGGGGATGGCTCTGCCGCTGGGGAGAGAGACCGACTGTCTCCTCTCCAGGCTCCTGGCTCTGCCGCTGGGGAGAGAGACCGACTGTCTCCTCTCCCAGGAAGGGGTTCTCTTTACGGGGAGGGAGGACGACTACCTCTGCTCCCAGGGGATGGCTCTGCCGCTGGGGAGAGAGAACGACTGTCTCATCTCCTGGCTCTGCCACTGGGGAGAGAGACCAACTGTCTCCTCACCCAGGAAGGGGTTCTCTTTACGGGGAGGGAGGACAACTACCTCCGCTCCCATGGGATGGCACTGCTGCTGGGGAGAGAGACCGACTGTCTCCTCTCCTGGCTCCTGGCTCTGCCGCTGGGGAGAGAGACCGACTGTCTCCTCTCCCAGGAAGGGGTTCTCTTTACGGGGAGGGAGGACGACTACCTCCGCTCCCAGTGGATGGCTCTGCCGCTGGGGAGAGAGACTGACTGTCTCCTCTCCCGGCTCCTGGCTCTGCTGCTGGGGCGAGAGACCGACTGTCTCCACTCCCGGGAAGGGGATCTCTGTAAGGGGAGGGAGGACGACTACCTACGCTCCCGAGTTTCCTGGAACTGTTACAGGTTCTGGACAGAGGCCGGTGGCTCTCTGCCCTGTTGTCAGCGCTTCTGCTGGGGTGGCTCCCTTGTCCAAGTCTATAAACTCAGAGCCAGACTGCTGTTCAGGATCCCGCAGCCCTGGTTCCTTTTTTCTTTGCTGCCACTCTTCCACGGTCAAGCTCCATGAATCCCAGAGGGCTGCACCCCATATCTGTATGCCCCTGGCACGCTGCTTAGCGAGATCCAGCAGCCTCTTGGATTCCTTGACAAGTGCCTCTTCCTGGTCAATTATAAAATCCAGATTGTCCAGCAGCCAGGTCTCCTCCAAGAGATCCAGCAGTTCCTCTTGGAGCCCAGAGATATCCTCCAGACCCTGGTCTGTCTTGCTCCCAAACTGTGGGTCCTCTGTCCTTTTTGTAAACAGCAATCCAGGGCCGCCAAAGCCAAAGCCCTCTGTGGGGGAGCCTTCCTCCAGCCATTACTGCGCTTGCATAGCAAGCCATTGGAGGGCCCGATAGCCGTCCTCCACCCACATCTCTTGCTGTATCAGTCTATGTAGAACAGCTAGCCATTCCTTCTTTGGCTGTTCTCCCAGGAAAGGCAGTCTCACGGTCCCCAGAACCCGGAATCTCGAGTCATTCGTGGGGAGGACCTTTCCATTTTCCTGCTCCTGTTGCAGAGCCTCCCACCAGAGGTCTCGGAGGGCAAGGTTCCTCCATGTCAGAATGTCCTGTTCCGAACAAGGATCATTTGTTCCGGTCAGCATCTTTTGTACTCTTCCTAGGAACTCTGCCTCCATATTTACCGGCTACTGTGGTACGTCTCCTCTGTCAGCAGAAACTGTGTGAAAGAAGCAGATCCCACCGCTGCCAGCCAATGTGATGGATACCCCTGACTACCCCGAATGGGTAGCTCCGCCAAAAGGGGTCCTGCTTCCTCCCTGCCGTCTGCAGCTATGTAGCTGGCAAGTGACCACAGCCTGTAGCCACCCCTGATGCCCGACAGCACCAGTATTCAGGGTCACACCCTGTGGCAGGCTCCAGCTACCCAGGCTAGGTAGCTCTTCCAGCGTGTCCTTCCTCTGCCTGGAACAGGCTGCTATGTAGCTCAGGAAAGTGATTTTAGCTGGAGCAAACCCAAATAACTAGACAGCCTAGCATTCAGGTTAAACAGGAACTGATTTTATTGAAAACATGCACTCCTTTTATACAGACAGCTCATCTTGATAAGACCCTGGACAATCCCACTATTTTCCCGCCATTCCCGTCCCTCCAGACAGCCCGGCACCTCCATAGGAGCCACAGTCCCACATTATCCCAATACATATGGGTGGCGGTTTCGGGGTGATCCCGGTGGAGCGGCGGTACTTCCAGGATGTCATTTTAAAGCTCTCGGTCCCCAGATTCCAGAGTCCAAAGATCAGCATGATTCGTTACTGGGGACCGGAGTTACAGTCCGTTGAATTTATGAGGTTAGGGGTGTCCAAAACCCCCAGTTCCCAAAGGAGCTCCCCTCCGGTAATTTACCCACCTCTTGTCCTCCATAGGGGCTACTAATCCCCAAAAGAGTGGAGCTCTGGAGCACATGGTTGCTGGAGCGACCAGGGGTAAATTTAGCGGGTGTCCTGCTGTCCTGTAGCCGACTGGGAGTTCTAGGAGCTTGGACAGCCTGAGAGTGGTTAGGCGGGTGTCTGTTGTGAGGCGGCCGACCGGGAGTTCCAGGAGCCCGGCCAGCCTTGGAGGGTTTTCCTGGTCATACACCAGCTCTTTTCTAAAGAAATTTGGAACACAAAACCATGCAACCAAAAGTTTCCAGAGATTGTGATTGCTCTGAGGAGCCCAAAACCACTGAGAAACAACAGGGGTGAGGTTGTAGGGGGGTGGGGGGTAGCCTTAGCCATCTGGTATCCGTGACAGGGTCTAATTCATAAAATATTTTATATTTATGTATTTACGAAAAAAATTAGCTTTTTACCCCTCTGCCGATAAGCGTAGCTCTCCCGCCCGCGATATTGTCTAATAGATTGACAGATGACGATTGTTAAAAGAACTAATCCTTCTTTCCCCCTGGGCCGTGATGTTTATGCAAAGGAAATGAACTCCCCGGGGGGGAAACAAGTATAAGTTCTTTTAAGAATCGTCATCTGTCAATCAATTAGACAATATGACGGGTGGGAGAGCTGCGCTTATCGGCGGAAGGGGTAAAAAGCTAAACATTTGCGAAAATACATAAATATGAAACATTTTCAGCTAGATTATGAGTTATGCACACTATAGGGAAATTAACGAATGTAACAAAAGTTGCGTTATTTAAACCCCTATAGTGCAGCCATTACAAGTTTTTAAAAACCCGTCTTGTGCGTGCAATATGGTGCTTTTAAGCTCCATACCGCAGCAAAAAACAAGCGCTGTTTTGACGTGCTCGTACACGCTTTCCCCATAGTCATCAATCGGGAGAGCGGGTCAGAAAAAGTCTAACACCTGCGATCGCGGAATAAAAAGCTCCGTAACATAGCCCCATTGATGTCTATGGGGAAAAAAAAATAACGTTTAAACCTAACACCCTGATATAAACCCTGAGTCTAAACACCCCTAATCTGCTACCCCTGACATCGCTGACACCTACATAAACTTATTAACCCCTAATCTGCCGCCCCTGATATCGCTGCCACCTAAATAAAACTATTAACCCCTAATCTGCCGCTCCCAATATTGCTGCCACTATACTAAAGTTATTAACCCCTATTCCCCTGTACCCCAATATCGCCCACACTATAATAAATCTATTAACTCCTATTCCGCCACTCCCCAACATCGCCGCAACTAAATAAAGTTATTAACCCCTAAACCTCTGGCCTCTCACATCACTACCACTAAATAAATCTATTATCCCCTAAACCGCCAGCCCCCCACATCGAAAAATCTAAAATAAACTATTAACCCCTACACCTAACCCTAACACCCCCTAACTTTAACATAATTACAATAGAGCTAAATTAAACTTACAATTATTAAATAAATAATACCTATTTAAAACTAAATACTTACCTGTGAAATCAAATCGAAGCTAGGTACAATATAACTAATAGTTATATTGTAGCTAGCTTAGGTTTTATTTTTATTTCACAGTTAAGTTTGGATTTATTTTAACTAGGTAGACTAGTTAGTAAATAGTTATAAACTATCTACTAACTACCTAGTTAAAATAAATTACCTGTGAAATAGAACCTAAGCTACCTTACACTAAAACCTAAAATCACAAAAAATAAAAAAACCTACCATTGCAAAAGAAAACCTGAAAGTATCTAAAATAATAAAAATGATTCCTATTCTAATACCCCAAAATAAAAAAAGCCTAATCTAGAATAAACTACAAAGGGCCCTTAAAAGGGCCTTTTGGGGGCCCTTAAAAGGGCCTTTTGGGGGCCCTTAAAAGGGCCTTTTGTGGTGCATTGCCCTAAAGTTAACAGCTCTTTTGCTACAAAAATAAACAAACACCCCATAACAGTATACAATCCCCTACCCCCAAACTACCAAGGGCCCTTAAAAGGGCCTTTTGGGGGCCCTTAAAATGGCCTTTTGTAGGGCATTGCCCTCTTTTGCTGCCCAAACCCTAATCTAAAATAAAAACCCACCCAAAAAAAACTTAAAAAAAGCCTAACACTAACCCCCGACGATCCACTTACAGTTTTTGAAGTCCAGCTTGAACGATCTTCATCCCGGCAGCGAAGCCCTCATCCAGGCGGTGAGAAGTCTTCATTCAGGCGACCTCTTCAATCTTCATCTCGGCGGCGAAGTCCTCATCCAAGCAGCGAGAAGTCTTCATCCAGGCGGCCTCTTCAATCTTCAAATCAGCCAATAGAATGAGAGCTGCTTAAATCCTATTGGCTGATTTGAACAGCCAATAGGATTTTAGCAGCTCTAATTCCTATTGGCTGATTCCAATTCAGTTTAGGGGTTGTGCTTGTAAAAGAGCTAAATGCCCTTTTAAGTGCAATGCCCACCCAAATGCCCTTTTCAGGGCAATGGGTAGCTTAGGGTTTTTTTAGTGTTAGGTTTTTTATTTTGGAGGGCTGGTTGGGTGGTGGGTTTAACTGTTGGGGGGACTTTGTATTTTTTTACAGGTAAAAGAGCTGTTTAACTTAGGCCCTAAAGGCCCTTTTAAGGGATATTGGTAGTTTATTGTAGGCTAGTTTTTTTTTTATTTTGGGTGGGCATTTTTATTTTGATAGGGCTATTAGATTAGGTGTAATTCTTTTTTAGTTTTGATAATTTCGTTTGTTATTTTTCATAAATTATTGTTTTTTTTTGTAATTTAGTCTTTTTTATTTTTTGTAATTAGATACTTTGTAATTTTTAGAGTAGTGTTAGGATTTTTTTTAATGTGTAGTTTAGTTTTATTTAATTTGTAGTTAGTTTAAGTTTAGTTTAATAATTATATAAGTTTAATTGTTAGTTTAAACTTAGTTTTTTTAATTTAACAGGTAAGATTTAATTTAGATAGGGAAGATAGGAAGATTTAATTAAGATAGGGAAATTGTAATTTTAATCTAAAGTTAGGGGGGCTTTAGGTTTAGGGGTTACTAGTTTAATTTAGTTTATTGTGATGTGGGGAGCTTTCTGTTTAGGGGTTAATAGTTTACTTTAGTATATTTCTTTGTGGGGGGCTTGCGGTTTAGGGGTTAATAGGTTTATTATAGTGGCAACGGTGTAGGGCTTAATAACTTTAGTATAGTGGGGGCAATGTGGGTGGACGGCAGATTAGGGGTTATTTATATTTAAATAGTGTTTGCGATGCGGGAGGGCAACAGTTTAGGAGTTAATACATGTATTATAGTGGTGACGATGTCGGGAAGCGGCGGAATAGGGGTTAATATTTCTTTTAGTGGTGGCAATGTCGGGTGCGGCAGATTAGGGGTTAATACATTTAATATAGTGTTTGTGATGCAGGGGGGCCTCGGTTTTGGGGTTAATATGTATTTTATGGGTGTTTAGTGCACTTTGTAGCAGTTTAGTTATGAGTTTTATGTTACAGATTTGTAGCGTAAAACTCATAACTACTGTTTTTATATGGCGTTACGGATCTTGTAGTTTTAGGCTGTAACGCAGGTTTTTTAGTCTCACCGCAAAACTCGTAATGGCAGCGCTATGGGAATCCCATGAAAAAACATAATTTTTACGTGTTCGGCACTGACGTTGCGTTACAGGCTAAAAGGCTTGAGGTACAGCTATATCGACAAGACTCGTAATGGCTGCAGTGCTGTTTTAATACTGAAATGACCGACTTCCATTTGGGGTGGAGCAAGTAGCAGGTGTTGCTGCTTGCATGTGCAGGGAGGATACTGCATGGATACCAGAGTTCCCCTAACCGACTGCCTTGTGGCACAGGGAGACATCCGTGAGCTGGAGGCACGGAGCTAATAGTAGCCAACTGGAGGAAGTCGACTGAAGTCCTTTCCAGGCGTAGTGGTGCACGCCAGAGCGAAGAGGTAGGGTAGAGGAGAGGGGTGTAGAAACCGTTGTATACCTAGAGGGGCAGAGGACGGTAAGAGGTGGTTTGTCTGTGTATACTGGGAGGATAATTCAAAGCCGACGATGGGCTCAGGGAACAAGAGTTGAAGACTGCTTTGATTGTGAGCCTTATGTTATGACTACAACTAAACGGTGCCCCCTGAACGGCCATTTGTTTCTCTAAAGCTCAACCCAGGGCCCTTACAGAGGTAACACGCTATCCCCCTGGTTGCAGGAATACGGTACCTAAGGCCTAGTCCCCCCTCTCCCCTTGGTGAATTATAATTTTCTGTTTGGTTACAAGTTAACTAATATAATGGCTGAAATCTATCCTATGTAAATCAAGCTGAGAGCAATTCAGTACTGCCTAACCGTACCTGGAGTATTTTGCTTTATATATATATATATATATATATATATATATATATATATATATATATACATATTATCTGCTGTAAATCTCAGTATTGGGTACATCTTGGTATATATTGGGTATTAACCCCATAATAAAGCTGCAGTGAGTAGCTGGAGTAAAAATTGGATATCGGCTGATTTATTATGATATATATGTGGCTCCTGCTAAAAGAGTTACCTCCATTGTTAATTGTAAATAATTCATAATCGTCATGATATCTGCAGTATCTGTCTGCTATCTACATACATAGCACTCACTAGGAATCTCTGTTTTGGGTACATCTTGGTATATGCTGAGCAGTAACATCATAAGAGATTGGCTATGTGCTGACCTAAACAATTTGGAACAGAGCTGGTTTGGAGTATTAAATGAATTTTGTCTGATTGGCTATGATATATCTGGGTAAATTTGGCTAAAAGAGTCATCTCGTTGGATTTGATGTGGTCAATCTTATACCTGCATGGTAGATGGAATATTTGTTCGCTATATCTGCACATAGCTATAGTTGGAGATTTCTTTAATGGGTACATCTTGGTATATGTTGAGCAGTAATTTTATAAAGAAGTGGCAGTGAGCAGATTTAAAAGCTTTACCTACAAGGCAAAAAGAGCTTTGGAATATAAGCTGAATCCTGGCACAGGGACTAGGACATATATAGGGGGATTCCCCTTAAAGAGATATCCCCTCCGGTCAGCTGGGAACAATTGATTACAGATCACTCCCACAGATTTGGAATCTCTATTTTTTATAAGCAAATACAGCGTCTATTGAGAAATGTCATGTATTGGGTACGTCTTGGTATATGCTGAATAGTACTCTTAAAAGGAAATAGTAGTGAGCAGACTTAAAAGTCTGAAATACAGCGCAAATAGAGTTTGGGAGTAAAAATTGTATCCTGGTTGTGTAACATATTTAGTGTCTGCAGAATTCTGTGTAAATCTTCAGTTATACCCTGAATGGGGCATATTATGATGCAATCTGTGAAGAATTAAGTTGTTAGCAGTGTCAAAAATTACAAAAGTCATAATGGCTCCCTGAAAAATGTCATGTTGTATGTTGGTTTATCTTTCTAAATAGCTGTTACTGTTTGTATAAACTACAGATATGACAACTTGAGCTGTATAGAAATTTGAAACTTTGTGGGTTGAGGTAATTATATGACTATCTGCACATTTTCTTAAGAAAAACCATATAAATAGCATAGGGGTCTTGGGTCCCTCTATTGTAAAGGAATTCACCCTAGGATTTATTGAAATTATATATATATATATATATATATATATATATATATATATATATATATATATATATATATATATATATATATATATATATATATATATAATTATTATAACAGTCTGAAGGTAGTGGATCCCAGGGGATTATTTTGGTCTTTTTGCTGATTTTGCCCTTTAAAGGGCCAGCAACTAAGTAAATAGTAGGAGAGGACGGTTATTAATCTATAAGGGTTAATTCCTAGGTTGCAATTCTAGCTAGGGCTCCTAAAGCACTAAATCACTACTACAATACTACACTCTTTTTTTTTTTTTTCTCCAACTTTTGTTTTTTTGATTTGTACACAATTTTGTGTGGTCACATCTGATTAACCCTCTAATTTATTTTATTTAGTGGACTTATCACTTATTAAACTTTAAAAAATGTAACTGGAAGCTGATACTCAGAAGCTACCACACAAGTATAAGCATATGGATAAATGTATGTCACAGGTGAAAACACATTCACCTGTATTGCCGGCTAAAGGTAAGGATAGGAAACCCAAGAGTGCGGATCTTAGTATTGAATCCTCCTTTGAAATTCAGCCTCAGATCACTGATTCCTCCCACCTTATGTTTCAGCTCTCTGCTTTTTTCACTCCCCAATTGGATGCAATTAAGAAATAGCTGAGTTCTATCACCTCTGAAGTATCCAAATTATCCAACAAAATTAGGCAATTTGCGATAAGGGTGACAGAAGCAGAGAGCAGAATTTCGGAACTGGAGGATCAGGTTAGTACCCAGAATATTTTAATCCAGGAACAGGGAAGATATATTCAGTCAATCAATACTAGACTCAAAGAACTTGAGGATAGGTCTCGACCTAACAATGTACGTATTGTAGGCCTTCCAGAAAATATGAATTACTCAGACTTAATCAAATTTACCTCACTAATACTGCCACACGCTCTTGGTATACCTGAGGAAAATCTTCCGTTAAAAATAGAGAGAGCTCATAGGGTGGGTACTATTAGATCTAAACCGGAGGATACACTCATATTTCGAGTCCTGAATTATCAAGACAAGATAGAAATGTTTAAACTCTATAGGGAACTTGGTACATTAACTATAAATAATCATAAAATACTGATGTTCCAAGATTTCTCTAACCAAACTCGAAAAAAAAGGAAAAGTATGTCCTCCTATTTTTCTTAATTCAACAAAAAAGGCTGTAAAGTTAGAATGTTATATCCAGCCAAACTATGGGTGGATGTTAAGGGAAAAATTAACATATTAAATAATGTCCAAGAAGCGCAGGAATTGCTGGCCGCTATTTAAATATTTTTTTTTAAGGAACCAAGGTTCACCCTTATTGAAAAAAGGGTTAATAAAATTTGTACTTTTTTGTTACCTGAGTGACCAAAGGTTAGCCAACATAGGATATTCGCTCGGTAGGGGTATGTTAGGAGTTCTTGTTTTATGTTATGTGCGATGGGTTTCTTTTTATTTTGTTTTTCTGTTGCTCCATCTCTCTATGTGTCATTTAAGTATACAGAGTATCTTTAAATGGGTACACAGTTGAATATCCTTTAATGGAATGTCGTGGGAATTTCTTCCCCAATGAAACGCAAGCAAAAAATAGCACAGTTGGGTAGACACCCCCCCCCACCCCCGACATTGCCATGATTCAGGAAACGCATCTTAAGGAGAGTGAATTAAGCAAGTTAAAGACTCGATGGGTTGGGGAAGTATTGGCCACACCTTCCACTGAAAGGAGCTGTGGTGTTGCAATTTTAATACATAAAAAATTAGAATATCAAGTATTAATAGTGGAGCGTGATCAGAATAGTAGGTATATATTTGTTCACTTAACAATTGGTGGTACACAATATATGATAGGTAATATATATGGGCCAAATGTGTTTTCTTCAAAGTTCTGGGACACAATTAAAAGTAAGTTATACTCAATTGCTAGTATAGAATTAAAAACCCAGAAAGCTATGAATATACATGTGTGTCCAAGACCCATTGTTCATTCTCCAGAATTGATTATATTCTTGTTTCAGAGCAGCTCATTTTATTAGATTCAGAACCCAAAATACATGATATATTGGTCTCGGATCATGCAATAATTTTCATCAAATTTCAATTGATAAAAGCTGAAAAGCGTGTAAATAATTTTTTCACATTTCCTCGTTTTATGTTAGAGAATACTAAATTGAATACTTGGTTGTCTGGTCAATGGAAAGATTTCCATCATAATAACAGAGGGTATTATGATAAAATTGAAGTATATTGGGAAACGGCAAAAGCGGTTTTGAGGGGAATGATAAAAGCATATATTTGTAACTGGAAACACTGAAATTACTATTTTTGCAGCGTTAAAACACGAACGCACAACTCGTAATCTAGCTGTTTATGAATGAAACCCCGGCTCATTTTTAAAAGTATATCCAATGCCGTGGGGCAGTAATCGTCAGCTTACATTCACTTTAATACTGTAACTGGTTTTAAAAAGCACTAAAAAAGTAAGTTGGTTTTCCAAAAGAGTGGGAGCACAAAACGTAAACAATGACTTTTAGTACAAGAACAAATACTACTCTTTTGCTCTTGACTTTAAAAGACTTTTTTATCTGACTCAGATGTGTTAAAATGCTTTGGAATCCTGTGCTATAGTTGTACTCAACTTGTTATCTAGGCCTAGGTGTTTTACCCCTTTGCTACAGTTAAACATAATTGTTGACCCATTACTGTCCATAGGTCAAATTTTAAGGGACATGAAAAAAATCAAATTTAAACTTTCATGGTTCAGATAGCGCATGCAATTTTAAAATACATCAATTTACTTGAACTTCTACTATACAATGGATTTGTTCTTTGGTGGTAAATACAAGAACTGTAAAAGAATACAAAAATGCCTTAGAAACATATATGGCTACCCTAAGAAATAAGTAACATGTTATATGGGTAGATTTGATGTGCCTTTTTGTTTCTTTTCTACCATCAAATTTTATGTTTCTATGTTTTGGCACCCTTTGTTGAAAAACTTATTTAGAAAGTCTTTGGGGGTAGTAATGCAGTACTAGCTAGTGATTCGTGGCTACTCACAAATTTGTTTAGCTAGCTCCCAGTAGTAAATTGCTGCTGCGATTTACTCATTGTATAGTGAGCAGCTGCACTACGGTAGGAAGATAATTAAATCCCCTCAGTTTTTAACAAGTAACATTCGGATAGATTACAAGTTTTGCGTTAACAGGGATGCGGTGCTAATGAGCAGTTTATGCACACCGCTCACTTACAGACAGCGCTGGTATTACGGGTTTTTACAAACCCGGCGTTAACCACCGCCGCACTCCCACATCGCAAACACTACTTAAATATTATTATTCCCTAATCTTCCGTCCCTAACATCGCCGACACCTACCTACATTTATTAACCCCTAATCTGCTGCATCAACGTCGCCGCAACTATAATAAACATATTAACCCCTAAATCTAAATCTAAGTCTAACCCTAACCCTAACACCCCCTAACTTAAAGATAATTAAAATAAATCTAAATAAATATAACTATAATTAACTAAATAATTCCTATTTAAAACTAAATACTTACCTATAAAATAAACCCTAAGTTAGCTACAATATAACTAATACTTACATTGTATCTAGCTTAGGTTTATTTTTATTTTACAGGTAAGTTTGTATTTATTTTAACTAGGTAGAATAGTTACTAAATAGTTATTAACTATTTAATAAACTACCTAGCTAAAATAAATACAAAATTACCTGTAAAATAAAACCTAACCTAAGTTACAATTACACCTAACACTACACTATAATTAAATAAATTAAATAAATTAAATACAATTAAATAAAATTATCTAAAGTACAAAAACAAACAAACACTAAATTACAGAAAATAATAAACAAATTGCAAGAATTTTAAACTAATTTCACCTAATCTAATTCCCCTAACAAAATAAAAAAGCCCCCCAAAATAAAAAAGCCCTACCCTACACTAAATTACAAATAGCCCTTAAAAGGGCCTTTTGCGGGGCATTGCCCCAAAGTAATCAGCTCTTTTACGTGTAAAAAAAATTACAAATCCCCCCAAACATTAAAACCCACCACCCACACAACCAACCCTACTCTAAAACCCACCCAATCCCCCCTTTAAAAAAACTAACACTAACCCCTTGAAGATCACCTTACCGGGAGACGTCTTAACCCAACCGGGCCGAAGTCCTCAACGAAGACGGGAGAAGTCTTCATCCAAGCCGGGCATAAGTGGTCCTCCAGACGGGCAGAAGTCTTCATCCAGATGGCATCTTCTATCTTCATCCATCCGGCGCGGAGCGAGTCCATCTTCAAGACATCCGACGCGGAGCATCCTCTTCCTTCCGACGGCTAACACTGAATGAAGGTTCCTTTAAATGACGTCATCCAAGATGGCATCCCTTCAATTCCGATGCCAATCAGAATTAAGGTAGAAAAAATTCTATTGGCTGATGCAATCAGCCAATTGGATTGAAGTTCAATCCTATTGGCTGATCCAATCAGCCAATAGGATTGAGCTGGCATTCTATTGGCTGATTGGAATTCTATTGGCTGATTGGAATTCTATCAGCCAATCGGAATTGAAGGGACGCCATCTTGGATGACGTCATTTAAAGGAACCTTCATTCAGTGTTAGCCGTCGGAAGGAAGAGGATGCTCCGCGTCGGATGTCTTGAAGATGGACCCGCTATAGTGGAGGTGATGTCCGGTTCGGCAGATTAGGGGTTAAAAAATGTATTTTAGTGTTTCCGGTGTGGGGGCCTCGGTTTAGGGGTTAATAGGTAGTTTATGGGTGTTAGTGTACTTTTTAGCACTTTAGTTAAGAGTTTTATGCTACGGCGTTGTAGTGTAAAACTCTTAACTACTGACTGTAAAATGCGGTATCAGTCTTGACAGGAGAGGGTCTACCACTTACTTTTTGTCAGACTCGTAATACCGGCGCTATGCAAGTCCCATTGAAAACATAGGATACGCAATTTACGTAAGTGGATTTGTGGTATTTCCAAGTCTGGCCAAAAAAGTGAGCGGTACACCTGTACCTGCAGGACTCGTAATACCAGCGGGCGTTAAAAAGCAGCGTTGGGCCCGGCCAACGCTACTTTTTAACCCTAACGCAAAACTCTAATCTAGCCGTTTGTTATTAAAAAAAAAGGTAAAAAAAACAGATAAATGCATAACGATTTGTTTGACACATGTAGCACTTCTTTATATGTGTTCATTACTATGGCAGCACTGATTTCACGTATCATTTTTTGCCCATTCCTTTCCATCATTTTCTCTTAAACTAAAATAACATACTTTATATTTGATAAATAGATATTTTATATATATTTATTTTACCTGGGAAGGCAACCAGATGAAGCGTGTGTGTCACCTTTTTAAAAGCATTAGAGCGTGTTTCATGAAGCCAGAGTAAGTTACTTAGGGGTTACAGAACACAATCTATTGAAATGCATACAGATATAGCAAACGCCACTGCTGTGTTTAGCAATGGCAAGATATGTAGGTATTGTGCGGCCCACATGAGTTGCACATGTATAGAAAATGGCCCTGCGTCTCAAATGATTTTGAAACCCCTGCTCTTACAGATTGTATATTATTATAACATTCATATTTAAAACACTTTCTAACAATGCTACAGTAGTATACTGCTTGTGCATACCCAACATAAACAAAATTCTGTCCCATTATACCCCAAATATTGAACACATATCCCAAAAATATTTAGGGCTAAATTACAAGTTAAGGGTTATGGCTCAAGCATAAACTACGCTAAACAGAGGCTTTTTGCGTGTCGGTATTTGCACATATTACAAGTTGAAAGTAAAAAGTTTGCGTGCAAGCATAAACCCGACACACACATAAAAATATCACAACAGCGTTAACTTCTCCATTAGAAATCAATGGAGTGCAAAAACTACATAAAAAACCTAAAACCTATACTCGTGCACTAACCCGATAGGAGTTATGAAAATGTAAAATTACAATGATCTTCATATGCAGAACAATGTTCTTTTTATTGTAAATACATATTCTATATATATCTATACATACCTATACCTGTATATTTATTCCTATAGCTATATAGGTATAAATATGTATTTTACATGAACAGTATCAGATATATAGAAACATATATTTAATAATAAAAAGTACATTATTTTCTATGTGAAGAACATAGGAGTTTAAAATATGCGTTTTGTGCATCGGATTCACGATTTAGAATCTTCGCAGTCGGGTTAGAGCACAGGAAAACGTAGTAATCTAAAGGCGCATTTTTGAAATATTAAAAATAAAATATTAAAAAATATTAATTAAAATTATTAAACATTATTAAACATACTGTAAAATATTCTAAATAATCCATAGAATATATCTATATTTTTTACAGTATGTTTAATATTTTTTAATTATTTGTATTTATTTATTTTAATATTTTATATTTAATATTTCAGTAACACACTTTAAGATTACTGTTTTCATGTGTGCTAGCCCAACCACGTTAAAACTAAATCATGAAAAACGATGTGCAAAACACATATTTTATATTTCTATGTTCTTCAAATAGAAAATAATGTATGTTTTATTAGTAAATAAATATATATATATAAAAAATAACTCATTGTGTAGTTCATTAACAAATCTAGACAGGCCCAGAGGCTTGTTTTCCCACAGAAAACCTCTGAATTACATTGTTTCCAATGCAGCAAAGGATTCTGGGTAAGATATGCAACTTAAGTACACAATGACACACCTTTTTACTTAGGAATCACTGCACTAACCCTAGCTAAGTTTCTAAGCTGTGTGAACAGCGATACTTTGGCGTAAAGGGAACCTGCTGAAAAGCAGACTGAAGTAAAAAGGTGTGTCATTGTGTACTTAATTTGCATATCTTACCCAGAATCCTTTGCTGCATTGGAAACAATGTAATTCAGAGGTTTTCTGTGGGAAAACAAGCCTCTGGGCCTGTCTAGATTTGTTAATGAACTACACAATGAGTTATTTTTTGTATATTTTGTGCGTAGTGGAGGATTTTAAACTCGCCTTCTATCTCCCCCTAATTTAAAATGATGTATATATATATATATATATATATATATATATATATATATATATATATTACTGTTCATGTAAAATACATATCTATACCTAAATATCTATAGAAATATATATACAGGTATTGATATATACATATATATTTAGAAATATGTATTTAGAATAAAAAGGACATTATCTTGTAAGTGAAGAACTTTAGAATGTGAAATATGTACAGTAAATATACATTATTAAATATATATTTGCAGGCCCTTTTTGTCTAACACCTTAGACCTCATATCTTTAAGCCCTTATAACTCTTTAATGCACTTTTTGATATGAGTGTAGCTGTACTTTTAAATGTATTTTTGATGTTTTTTTGTATGAAGTCGCGCAAAGCCAACAAGTGCAAAATTTGATTGTGCTCAAGTAACTTGTAATACACCCTATATCCGACTCATGCAAAGAGCCGTAAAATACCTCTTATCGCTAGAGCTTTCAAATCAAAATATACCAATTTAAAAAATAAAAAACCTAATATACGATATTTAAAACACACTGTCAACAATATTGCAATTTTACAATGAGCCGGTACAAAATCCTCACTATCTACTTGCAAAATTATATTCAGTACATATGTAGCAATTGTTTAATTGTTTTTAATGCCAAATATTGCTTATTTTAAATAGCTTTCAAAATGCAGTAAATGCCTCTCTTAAATAACTCCTTGCCAAATTTCATGGCAATCCATTAGGCTGTAGCTTTGCCTAAAAATGGTTATAGCTACACATGGGTTCAAAAAAAGATTTATTTATTTTTTCCTTTTGAAAATTACAAACAACTTGTTATTACAAGACATCTCGGTTGTTTTGCTATAGAATAACTATATATCAGCTGAGTCTTAATGTTTTTGAAATTAGCTAACTGTTTTTACTGCAATTATTTTTCAATAGCCAAACTTCATCCACCATTTGCCTTATTGGAGAAGCCAATGTGGCTTTAACCCAGACAAAAAGGTTAGCCACAGTCACAAAGTTAGTATATAGGGGTTGATTTATGAAAGGCTTTCGACCCCCTATGACTGCAGGTTCACACAACAGAACCTGCAGTCCATATTTAACAAGCATCGGTCAATAGACTGCATTTCAATCTCCCCGGTCATGTCCCCGCATGATTGGTTGTGTGCGGGCAGAGGACGGATAGCACAACATGCGCAAAATAGCACTCATGTGCAATGCTGAATTCCACCAGGGGAATTCAGCCTGCTAGAGGCAAGCTGCGGCAGACAGAGGCACATATATGCGCCCCTGTCCGCCACCATTTTGATAAATCTACCCCAAAGTACCTTGTTTTGCAGTTGTTATCTCACAAAGTCAATCAGGGATATATATGTAGCCTTGAGAAGTCAGCAGGGTGCAATTCAAGTTCTGAGAATGAGAAATTGCTCAATTTTCAGAGCTAAATTACACAAAAATGGGGCAAAATACATCATAATGAAAATATATTGCAACCTTGTTTCATTATGCATAACTAAACATTTTATATAAAAATCTCAAAGGGTGTAAAGGGCCATGATACCCAAATGTTGAAACACTTGAAAGTGATGCAGCATAGCTGTAAAAAGCTGACTAGAAAATATCCCCTGAACATCTCTATGTAAAAAAGTAAGCTATTTTACCTCAAAATGTCCCATTGCAAAGGACTTTAAGCAGCAAATCAGTATGCCTGCCCTGGGACAGGCAATGGAGCTTGCCTCATGCACACTTGTGTTATTTCCCTATTCAGTTTAAGGAAGTTTACAATGAAATCTCATTAGAGTCACAACCTCAGCATTGTTGATGCTGATTGGCTGCAGTTCATTTCTTCATTATTATTTTTACCTGCAGCTGGACAGTAGGTGAAGTATAACTTTTTAAACAGGTGAGCTGAGGAAATTGTGAGGTAAAATATCATCCTTTTTTACATAGAGATGCTCAGGTGATATTTTCTTGTCAGCTTTTTACAGTTATACTGCATCAGTTTCAAGTGATTTAGCATATGAGTATTATGTCCCTTTAATAGATTCACTTTGTAGCTTTTTCCAGTCACTACTGTAATACCAGATTTCATCAAAATAGTAACTGAAATCCCCATCTTTCAGAATTACAATGGATAGTCTGTATAAATGTAAAGGGATATCAAAGTAAAAATAGGCTAAATAGGTTTCTGCCTAGGGCAGCATGAGGAGGAAGCACATTTTGAGGGGTAGTTCCATAACATGATGCCTCTGCAAATATTTTATTTATGAACTGTATTAGAATTGATGATCCCTGGTTGTCTAGCAGGTAGCAATGACACCTGTGCAACCCTAGCTTCTGCCAATAAGAAATATATAAGTTAAAGGGAAACTAAACCCAATTTTTATCTTTCATGAGTCAGGTAGAGAGTACAATTTTAAATAACATTCCAATTTACTTCTATTATCTAATTTGCTTCATTCTTTAGATATCCCTTGTTGAAGAAATAGCAATACACATGGGTGAGCCAATCACATGAGGCATCTATGTATAGCCAACAATCAGCAGCTTCTGAGCATATCTAGATATGCTTTTCAGCAAAGGATATCAAGAGAATGAAGCAAATTAGATAATAGAAGTAAATTAGAAAGTTGTTTAACATTGCATGTTCTTTCTATAGCATGAAAGAAAAAATTTGGGTTTCATGTCCCTTTAAATATTAGCTAAAGTTATGAAACGGATATAAAAAAACCCAAAAAATATATTTTGATTCAAACAGAGCGTGCAATTTTAAAAACGTTTCCATTTTATTTCTATTATCAAATTTGCTTTGTTCCCATGGTAGTCTTTGTTGAATAGATACCTAGGTAGGCATCTGAAGCGCTACATGGCAGGAAATAGTGTTACCATCTAGTGCTCTTGCTAATGTTTAACATATTTACAAAACAGCTTCCGTAGAGTGCTCCAGACACGTGCACGCTCCTGAGCTATCGTCCCTGCTTTTTAACAAAATATACCAAGAGAATCAAGAAATTTTGATAATAGAAGTAAATTAGAAAATCTCATGCAAGAAAAATGTTTGGGGTTCATGTCCTTTTAAAAGTGAGAGGTTCGGAAGGATCATAATTCCTGACATAACATGTACTGTATATAGGGGTAAATAAGCCACTGTATATTTCTTTATTTCAGTATAGTTAGCACTGCATTACACCACATGTATTGTCTAAGCAAGCACTCATAGTACTTAAAACACAATGAACTTGTATTTTATTAAGTTGGCGTTTCATTCTCTTCAGCCACCAATCAGATTTCTATGGTTGTACTTTTGTTCACATGGACAAAACTTTGTCAAGCACCTGCTTATAAAACTAACCATCATTTATGCCTCAGTGCTGAATATCAAGCTGTTCCCTAACCTGCTACAGTAGATTGACTTTCTACAGACACCTGCCTGAGCAAACTGAACAGAAAGGATTCACAACTGCAGAAAACTTGCTGGGCTTTTTTTTATTATTATTCTTTTTACCAAGACTTCCATCTGTTAAGAACGTATTGTCTATGAAAATGTTCCGCAAGCTGGGGAGGTAGAGCTATTACAGATTGGACTGCCCCTTTTTTCTCCAATAAAAGTTCTCTTTAGCATTTTCTTTTTCTTTTTTGGGTTTTCATGGCCTGATTTATTCATTGGTTTCACCTCTCCTCCCCTCCCCCTTTGGTTCATGAGGAGGGCCTCGTTTTCTTATGTGCTTTGGGGGGGTCATGTCTTTTCAGTCACTGGAACAATATCCGCTGCTGGCATCTGCTTATAGATCCAGTCAGCCATATTGTGATCACATCCTGACAGTGAATTGTTCCTTATTTTGCTGGGCTTTGTCACCAATTTCATGCCATGTATTGCTCCATGTTTTGTGCTTCATGAAGCTGTCATGGGTATAAAAGTGGCCTGACCAGGGTCATAGTAAAAGGGGTGGGAAGAGAACAACCACAAAAATGTTTAGTGGGCCACCCACAGCACATACTGATAGCACACATGCTGGCATAGATACGCTCTACCACAGACCTACACAGACACACTCTCCATAGGATGTAATTGGCACCCTGCTGAGGTCCTTTTTATTCAGCTCTAGAGGAGTCAACACTTTTACAAGAAGTCATTAGCTTTTTCACTGTTAAAGAGCTTGAACAATTTGTCTGTCATTTCCCCAAAATTATGTTTGCTAAAATGTTGACACTAATTGTTTTCTTTTACAGTCAAATAAAAGTAAAGTAGTAAGTTAACTGCTTTCTTAGTATTAAAACATTTATTCTATATATAAATGAGAAAGGATGTTTAAGACTTTAGTTTTCTTACTATTTAGAATATTCATTGTCTGAACACTATTTTTTTTTAACTTTATACTCATAAAAGAAACAAGGTTTGTTATTTTTTTTAACAAACTTTAAAAACTATTAACAATAAAACTTATCTAAACGTATGGTATAAACATTATTTATTAGTTTAATTGCAAGTGAAGTGCAGCTAAATGTATTTTAGTATATCTAAAAAAAATCTAATTAATTAAAATAAATTTAGTATCATTAATTATTTGTTATTAATACATTTATTTAAAACCCAACACACATTTCATAACATTAAAAAAAATATGTAAACATATTGGTTAATCCCTCATAAATGAGCTGTTTAAAGATTTTTTATTAAATAAGGAAACTATTTAATTAGCATGAGGCCTTGATTTAAAATTAGTTTCATAAACTATTATTAAAAATCATGTTCATAATTAAATAATTTATCACAGTTATTAATTATGATTATACTTGCTCAGCTTTCTCATTTTTTTTTCCATTTCTTATTATGTATTTATTATGTGGTTTATATAAGGACAATGGCTCAAGGATTTGCTTTTTTGGCACTGGCTCAAATTAGTGTCACTAGTAAGAAGAGGAACACAATTGAATTGATCTGCTTTTGCTTTCTGGCCAAGATTCCAATTTTCACTTATATCAATTGACATCATACTTAATACCAGTATTTTTTTAAGTAGGTGTGAATCATAGTCAAATTATTAGTTCACTACAAAAATTACTTTTTAAAATTGTATTTATTAATTTCAGCTAACAATTGAAAAAAAATCAGTAAAATATATATATATATATATATATATATATATATATATATATATATATATATATTTATTTATATATATATATATATATATTTATACTTTATTTATAAAGTGCCAATATGTTCCACAGAGCTGTCCATGGGTACAATTCATGTAAATAAAACAATGATATAAAACTTGTAAGAGACAAGACAAAATGTAAAAACACATACAGGAGGAATTGAGGGCCATATTCCCATGGGAACTTGCCGTCTAGAAAGGTAGGAGGTTGAGAAACAGGAGGTGAGGACTGCAAGATTGAGAAAGATGTTAATGCAGAGTTAGATGAGGGAAATGTTGTTAGGTAAGAGAAATATTATTGAGTTGGGTGGTAGGCTTCTCTGAACAAAAAAGTCTTCAGGGAGCATTTAAAAGAAGAAAGATTAGGGGAAAGTCTGACAGCACGAGGGAGAGTGTTCCAGAGGGTAGGTGCTGCATGACAGAAGTCCTGCAGTCTAGCATGGGAAGAGGTGATAGTCGAAGACACAAGAAGCAGGTCATTATTGGATCTTAGTGGGCGGGCTGGAGTATACTTGTTGATTAGAGAGGATGGGTAGTGGGGAGCAGTGTTGGTGAAGAGCTTTGTATGTAAGGTATATATATATATATATATATATATATATGTGTGTGTGTGTGTGTGTGTGTGTATATATATATATATATATATATATATGTGTGTATATATATATATATATATATATATATATATATATATATATATATATATATATATATATATATATATATATATATATAAAACAGAATCCATACAATGCATTGCAACAGATCTGCATACAAAATTAATGTTTTAAGATAATTAAAAAATGTCATCCTGTTAGCAAACTTAACATTGTTTTGCAATCCAGGGAGACGCACCTTGAAAAGTCTCTTCAGTATGCTTCTCTTATCTTTTTTGCCGTTGCCAGTTACAGGCTCATATAAATGATCTCCTGCATGTATCAAACAATCACTTTGCAGCATGTGAGAGAGGGTAAGGGTGTTGATTTCAACAGAATACACTCCAGCATATTTGGGGGGCTAATTGGGGGTGGGGGACTAACAAGACATCACACATAATATGTGGAGCCCTTCCAGCTCAATTGGGGTGCTACATGTACATTTGGAGGTGCATAGCACCCCTCAGCACCCCCCATAGAACTTCCACTGCACTTAGGAGTGGTGGAATTGGAAAATTATGTTTTCAGATTTCAATTCCAGGAAAAGCACGCTAAATATAAAATAAATAATGTTTTTATTGGAAATTAACATTTAAGTTAAATATCCTGTTATTAAAACTTCACACATCTACAGGGAGTGCAGAATTATTAGGCAAGTTGTATTTTTGAGGATTAATTTTATTATTGAACAACAACCATGTTCTCAATGAACCCAAAAAACTAATTAATATCAAAGCTGAATATTTTTGGAAGTAGTTTTTAGTTTGTTTTTAGTTTTAGCTATTTTAGGGGGATATCTGTGTGTGCAGGTGACTATTACCGTGCATAATTATTAGGCAACTTAACAAAAAACAAATATATACCCATTTCAATTATTTATTTTTACCAGTGAAACCAATATAACATCTCAACATTCACAAATATACATTTCTGACATTCAAAAACAAAACAAAAACAAATCAGTGACCAATATAGCCACCTTTCTTTGCAAGGACACTCAAAAGCCTGCCATCCATGGATTCTGTCAGTGTTTTGATCTGTTCACCATCAACATTGCGTGCAGCAGCAACCACAGCCTCCCAGACACTGTTCAGAGAGGTGTACTGTTTTCCCTCCTTGTAAATCTCACATTTGATGATGGACCACGGGTTCTCAATGGGGTTCAGATCAGGTGAACAAGGAGGCCATGTCATTAGATTTTTTTCTTTTATACCCTTTCTTGCCAGCCACGCTGTGGAGTACTTGGACGCGTGTGATGGAGCATTGTCCTGCATGAAAATCATGTTTTTCTTGAAGGATGCAGACTTCTTCCTGTACCACTGCTTGAAGAAGGTGTCTTCCAGAAACTGGCAGTAGGACTGGGAGTTGAGCCTGACTCCATCCTCAACCCGAAAAGGCCCCACAAGCTCATCTTTGATGATACCAGTCCAAACCAGTACTCCACCTCCACCTTGCTGACGTCTGAGTCGGACTGGAGCTCTCTGCCCTTTACCAATCCAGCCACGGGCCCATCCATCTGGCCCATCAAGACTCACTCTCATTTCATCAATCCATAAAACCTTAGAAAAATCAGTCTTGAGATATTTCTTGGCCCAGTCTTGACGTTTCAGCTTGTGTGTCTTGTTCAGTGGTGGTCGTCTTTCAGCCTTTCTTACCTTGGCCATGTCTCTGAGTATTGCACACCTTGTGCTTTTGGGCACTCCAGTGATGTTGCAGCTCTGAAATATGGCCAAACTGGTGGCAAGTGGCATCTTGGCAGCTGCACGCGTGACTTTTCTCAGTTCATGGGCAGTTATTTTGCGCCTTGGTTTTTCCACACGCTTCTTGCGACCCTGTTGACTATTTTGAATGAAACGCTTGATTGTTCGATGATCACGCTTCAGAATAATTCTGCACTCCCTGTATATTTTTTATAATCAATATATTTATATATAAAGTTTAATTTATTAATATACATTTTTAATTTAATGTAGAACTAAACTTTTCTTGTTCTTCAGGATTTTGAAGTGTTGCAATTTTTAGGGCAACCATTTATACTACTGAGACAAAAAAGAATTATAAGGGCTAAATATTATATACAAATGTCTGGCTAAAGGACTTATCTAACTTCCTTATTTAGCTCAAATGAGATAAGAAATTTTATTATCTTGTTATGCTTGTTTTATTTATGAAAGCATCTAAAATAACACTGTGATGTATAAATAAAATAACAAAATGCCTTATTTGTTATTTCTGTCCTTTAAGTTTATCAAGAACCATTTAAGAACACAATATCTTTAAACTCTTACTTACAATGGGTTAACATTTTAAACAATTAAGGTGATTTTATATCAGAAATAGGATAATCATATTTATATTTTTTCAATTGATTAACTTTATCTTTTACATGCAAAAGTTATCAGGATGAGAGAGTTTGTCAGTGATTTTTATTTTATTTTGGTTGCCCGTGTAGTCTTTACTCAAAATATAAATAATTGTTCTTTTCTGTTTAATGAAAGGGACACTGAACCCAATTTTTTTCTTTTGTGATTCAGATAGAGCATACAATTTTAAGAATCTTTCTTATTTACTCCTATTATCAATTTTTCTTTGTTCTCTTGCTATCTTTATTTGAAAAAGAAGGCATCTAAGAATTTTTCAGCTCAGAACCCTGGATAGCACTTGTTTATTGGTCGGTTAAATTAATCCACCAATCAGCAAGAACAACCCAGGTTGTTCACCAAAAATGGGCCGGCATCTAAACTTACATTGTTGCATTTCAAATAAAGATACCAAGAGAATGAAGAAAATTTGATAATAGGAGTAAATTAGAAAGTTGCTTAACATTGCATGTTCTATCTAAATCATGAAATAAAAAAAATTGGGTTCAGTGTCCCTTTAAGTTGATAGTTACACTATTTCTAAGCCTCCCAAATATGACCATAATTTAATAGCATGAATATATAACATTTATTTTAATATTCATCTTTTTTTTTTTCATATTTCATAGATTTCCCTAAATAAAAAATTTGCAGCAATTATTATTTTTTTTTTGTGGGCAATAAAATGATTTATCTAGGTGTTACAATTTTATTTACTTTTACTAGGAAGAAGTAGCAATAGAAGACAGCTTTGTATTCGATATGTATATGCGAGTGAGTGTGTGTTAAACAATTTCACGGACATCTGTCATGCACAGTTAACTTTGCATTGCTGCATTTTAAGTGGTAGGCTCTGACTTAGCTAGCAGTGATAAAGTAGCTGGCAGTTTTTTTCGAAAAAAAGGCACTGGATAACAGAGCATGAATCATAAAACACACTACTGTGTTGCAATATCCAAGTTCATTCAATGCAATGGAACCATGCAGAGGGCTTTTATCCCCAGCTAATTATGTGGAAACGTCTAAGACAATAAAGCATCTGGTGGTCTTTCTTCCCCATTTCAATTTTTCTCAATATTGTGACAGGAGAAAGCATTGTGTCTTTCCCAGGGTAGTTGCTGTGAAGAGCTGCAAAAGTAAGGGGTCAGAGAAGAGCAAATAGATGAATTTATAACTCTTTTTTATTTGTTCCTAAGCCATTGTTCCTCTCATGACTCTCCAGTCCCCTTTGCTTCAGGACAGAATTTTTGGACCACCAAACCTTTTCCACTCAGGCAGAAATCTTCTTATTTATTTTATTGTTTTTATTTATACCACCCAATACGACAGGCCTTTTTTTTTTTTTTTTTTTTTTAGTATCCTTTGCATTTTTTAGGCCTGTTCCTTGGGTACCTTTTCTGGATGTTTTAACAACATATATTAATGTTTTGTAATTTTTTTGTTCTTTTTTGTTTTTTGTTAATCCTTTGGTCAAATTAATTCATCATAACACAAATAAAAAAAAAAATACACAATTTTTTTATTTTTAAAATGTATTGAAAAATTCAGTTTTTTTTAAAAAAAAAATGTTCTGCTTTGAATATAAAGAATGTTAGATAATTTATAGATTTTTTTAATATATAAGAATTTTTTTTAACATATAAGACATTAGTTGTAATCTAAGGGCCAGATTACGAGTGGCATGCTAATAGTTGCGCGCGAGCGATATCGGGTTTATCGCGTCTGTTTGGGCATGTCGGAAGTATTGCGCATATTACAAGTTGAAAGTAAACACGATTGCTTGAGCACAATTGAATTTTACATGAATCTATCAGAGCTCTGGTTAACAGTAATAAAAAGTGTCACAAAACAAATCAAAAATACATTTAAAAGTACAGTTACACTCATGATAACACTATCTAATAACAATTGCATGAAAAAGTTATAAGGGCTCAAAGACATGAGATCTCGGGTGAAAAAAAGGACTGCTTTGACATAGAGATACATTCATACACATATCTAAATATATATATGTTAGATATGCTTTTATGTATAAAATATTAAAGATAGCCTAATTCTTAAATATTCATATGATTGTATTTAAAAAAGTGTGTTTCACATGTTTTAAAATAGATTCAGGTTTGGCAATACTAGTTGTAAAGGGCATTTTGACCCTCAAACCTAGAAGAGAGAATCAAAAAGCCCAAAGAAACCATTTATGACAGCATACAAGTCTAATAGGTATTGCATTGCAGGGTGCTACCATTTAAAATCCTACTCAGTTGTTGATTGTCAGCTTTCGCTTGCCTGTATATATCTCTGCCACCTAAACTCCACCCATAAATACTGAGTTACACCCTGGATCACATGGATTCCTCCTTCACTGCAAAAACTCTGCCCTCTCTGCTTCATACAATTTTGAGTGCTCTGTCCCTTTAATGTTGTCATTTAGATTTAGTCCTGCCTAATATCTAAAAATTCTGCTTTCCCCTTTCCCCCAAATATCTGGCATCTACCCACTTTTGCTTCATTTTGACTCACAAAAAAAAACACTCCTAAAGGCTTTATTCACTTATCTAAACTACCCTTAGACCAGTTATTATATAATATATTAGAAGAAAATGGTGTAAAAAAAAGTGTTGAATGTCCAAAGCTTATTCTGCTTATTCTTACACAAACATCAAATTTTTTCTTTCATGATTCAGATGAGCATGCAAATTTACAAAACTTTCCAATTTATTTCTATCATCTAGTAGCGCACAGTCTTATATACACACTTTCTGAGGCACCAACTTCTACTGAGCGTGTGTAAGCGTTCACAGTGTAACATATGAGCCTGTGATTTGCTGGTGACTGTCACATGATACAGGGGGCAGGGAAATGGAAGACATTTCAAATTTGTCAGAAAACTACTGCTCATTTGGAATTTAAAGGGACAGTCTACTCTAAATATTTTATTGTTTAAAAAGATAATGCCTTTAATACCCATTCCCTAGCTTTGCAAACCAACATTGTTATATTAATATATTTTAGAACCTCTAAATATCTGCCTGTTTCTAAACCCCTGCAGGCTGGCTTTTTCTCAGTGCATTTTTATAGATTTTAACAGCAAGAAACTGCTTGTCCATATTGGCCATATAGCTAACAGTGTGCTCACTCCCATGCAGTTATTCATGAGTCAGCACTAATTAGCTAAAATGAAAGTCTTTTAATAGCACTGAGTTAAGGGGGCAGTCTGCAGAGGCTTAGATACAAGATAATCACAGAGGTAAAAAGTATATTAATATAACAGTGTAGGTTATGCAAAACTGGGGAATGGGTAATACAGGGATTATCTATCTTTTTAAACAATAAGAATTTTGCAGTAGACTGTCCCTTTAAAGGAAGCGGCATTGCATTGTTTTTATATTATGTATTCATTTCAATGCAATTCTGCTATATTTGACTTAGGTAATAGGCTTCCCTCGACAAAAAGGACTTTAGGGAGCGTTTAAAGGAGGACAGGTTAGGGGAAATTTTGACAGCTCGAGGAAGTGTGTTCCAGAGGGTTGGTGCCACATGAGAGAAGTCCTGCAGTCTAGCATGAGAGGAGGTGATGGTAGAAGATGCAAGGGGCAGGGCTGGAGAATATCTGTTGATCAAATTTGCTTTGTTCTCTTGGTATTCTTGGTCGAAAGCTAAACCAAGGAAGGCTCATATGCTAATGTCTAATCCCTTGAAGGCCGCCTCTTATCTCAGTGCAATTTAAACATTTTTCACAGCTAGACAGTGCTAGTTCATGTGTGACATATAGAAAAGATTGTGCTTACTCCCATGGAGTTATTTATAAGTCAGCACTAAAATGCAAGTCTGTCAAAAGAACTGAGATAAGGGGGCAGTCTGCAGAAGCTTAGATACAAGGTAATCACAGAGGTAAAAAGTGTAATAATACAACCGTGTTGGTTACGCAAAACTAGGGAATGGATAATAAAGGGATTATCTATCTTTTAAATAATAGTTTCTGTAATAGACTGTCCCTTTAAGAATTATTGTGAACAGATTAAGCAACAATTTATTTTTCAGATAGCTGAAGAGTTCCTTGTTTATTAGAGCTTATAATGCTATGGATAGGTAGTGTGATGTGCTGAGAAAAGATCAGCTTATTATGAAGATACGTTTAAATAGACAGTGTTCTTGAAAATTGTTATGGTTTAAAAAAGATAGATAATCCCTTTATTACCGATTTCCCAGTTTTGCATAACCAACACGGTTATATTAATATTCTTTTTAACCCTTGCATCTTTCATTTTAGCCAATCAATGCTGGTTCTTGTATAACCATTATAATTTTCCACAATGCTATCTATATGGCACACATGAACTAGCACTGTGTAGCTGTTGTGCAAGACTTAAAAAACTAATAAAAAGCACTGAGATAGGGGGTGTCCTGCAGAAGCTTAATGGCGTTATCTATCTTTTTAAACAACAACAAAATCAAGTAATCTGCCCTTTAACTTGCTTAGACAATCTAGAGAGGTTAGTTGTATGGGTTCTTTTGTTTGGAGCACAGACTTTAATTTCAAATACGTAAAGAAATTTCAGTAGATGTAAAAAATAAAACTTGCTAGTACTGTTGAATGTTTCTGCAACCCTGCTTCTGAATATAATTATATCTCCTCACTGAATCCGATAAGATTCCCTCAATTCTATAATCTGATGTTTGATCATGCTTTAATAAAATAAGCTAAAGGATAGAGAAAAGGTTCTTCTTTTTTTAATCTTTATAATATTTTATGTGTGTAAGTAATCAAAAACTAACAAAAAAGTAATAAACAATAATAAACTAACAAGGACAAGTGTACCACTATAAATTAACATTATGAAGCCATCTAATATGTCCCACTAACTCCAAAATTACATTTAAGTCCTCCCTTAGCAAGTTTGATAATTTTTGTGAGCATTTATACTTATTTAGGGAGGATCTTATTTATTACTTGTTTTATATTAGAGCAAAATGAGGATATGAAGATTACACAATTAGTTCCAGATTTGTTGATTTCTTATTAAAGGATCACTAAATACAACATCCTATATAATAAACGGGCAGGTATGTTTGTCAGATGCAGTCATGCACAGTAGAGACTGCGCAAGGACAAATATACCTGGCCTGACAGCAGAGAGGAAGGTGAAAGCGGTGTGTCAGAGGGTGTGGCCGGGCATGACGAGGGGTGTGGTTGGGTCGTGACAAAGGGTGTGGTTGGGCTGGGTGCCGCAATGGGGACGTGGCCGTGCGGGGTGCCACGATGGGGGCGTGGCCAGGCAGGGCCTTGAGATAGAGCGCTAAAGGGTTTGAGAGAGAGAGAGAGCCAGAGAGGGGAAGAGAGCGCCAAAGAGGGGGGAGAGAGAGCCAAAAAGGTGGGAGAGAGAGAAAAAGAGAGCGGAGAGAGAGCAAAAGAGAGTGGGGAGAGAGAGCAAAAGAGAGGGGGGAGAGAGCCAAATAGGGGGAGGGAGAGCAAAAGAAAGGGGAGAGAGAGCCAAAGAGGGGGAGAGAGAGAGCAAAAGAAAGGGGGGAGAGAGCCAAAGAGGGGGGAGAGAGAACAAAAGAGAGGGGGAGAGAGCACAAAAGAAAGGGGGAGAGAGTCAAAGAGGGGGGAGAGAGAACAAAAGAGAGGGGGGAGAGAGAGAGCGCAAAAGAAAGGGGAGAGAGTGCAAAAAATAGGGGGAGAGACAGCAAAGAGAAGGGAGAGAGAGCCAAAGAGGTGGGAGAGAGAGATAAAGAGGGCGGAGAGAGAGCAAAAGAGAGGGGGGAGAGAGAGCAAAAGAGAGGGGGGAAGAGAGACAAAGAGGGGGGAGAAAGAGCAAAAGAAAGGGAGAGAGAGCCAAAGAGGGGGGAGAGAGAACAAAAGAGAGGGGGGAGAGAGAACAAAAGAGAGGGGGGAGAGAGAACAAAAGAGAGGGGTGAGAGAGCCAAAGAGGGGAGAGAGAGAGCAAAAGAGAGGGGGAGAGAGCAAAAGAGAAGGGAGAGAGAGAGAGCAAAAAAGAGGGGGGAGAGAGAGCAAAAGAGAGGGGGAGAGAGAAAAAAAGAGGGGGGGGAGGGAGAGATAGCAAAAGAGAGGGGGGAGAGAGAGCAAAAGAGAGGGGGAGAGAGAGCACAAAAGAAAGGGGGGGGAGAGCAAAAGAAAGGGGGGAGAGAGCCAAAGAGGAGGAGAGAGAGCAAAAGAAAGGGGGGAGAGAGCCAAAGAGGGGGGAGAGAGAGCAAAAAAGGGGGCAGAGAGCCAAATAGGGGGGAGAGAGAACAAAATAAGGGGGGAGAGAGTGAAAAAGAAAGTGGGGAGAGAGCCAAAGAGGGGGGAGAGAGAGCAAAAGAGAGGGGGAGAGAGAGCAAAACAGAAGGGAGAGAGAATAAAAGAGAGGGGGAGAGAGAGCAAAAGAGAGGGGAGAGAGAGAGAGAGCAAAAAAGAGGGGGGAGAGAGAGATAGCAAAAGAGAGGGGGGGAGAGAGAGAGCAAAAGAGAGGGGGAGAGAGAAAAATAGAGGGGGGAGAGAGAGAGCAAAAGAGAGGGGTAGAGAGAGAGCATAAAATAGAGGGGGGAGAGAGAGACAAAGAGGGGGGAGAGAGAGCAAAAGAGAGGGGGAGAGAGAGAGCAAGGGGTGGGACCGCTGTACTGCAAAAAATGGCCCGTGGGCCGTGTACACGGGCTTTAGGATTAGTAACAGAATAATTGACAAATACACAATAAGAAGATAATGTAATAGCACTTACTTTGAAGGTAGAATATTTATTTTGCAAATTTGAAAGTTAATCTAGTTTTCCTTCCCCCTGTATCATATGATAGTAATCAGCCAATCACAAAATGCATACATTTATACACTGTAAACCTTTGCATATGCTCAGTAAGAGCCTCAGAAAGTGTGCATGTAAAAAATAATGTACACGTTTTGATAATGGAAGTATATTGGGAAGTTTTTTTTACTTTAGTGGCCCTTTAAGAGATTCTCTAGTCATATGATCTTTTAATGTGCTCCTTTTCCATGGCCATTTGACTATGGTTTAAATGATTAATATCCTTCTGTACTGTTAAAAATCTTGATGTTTATCACCATCCAGAACCCACATATCATATCAGGTTGCAATATTGAAGCACACATAATAACCTGACAACTCTACACCTAATTACCCAGCCCCAGAGAGTAACAAAAACACTTCTACCAAAATTGTATATCGCCACTAAACACTAATATAACAGTAAAAAGATCCCTGGTGGACACCATACTTTACAGCCCTGCAATAAATATTTTATCACTTCATTGTACCTCAAATAGCCATGCTTAGTGATATAATTACAAGATTAGCCATAATATGATGGAATGGGGAAAAAGGGTCAGATTCCATTAAAATAGATGGTTTCCTTGTTCATGCTAAGAAGTCATTGTTTCTGCCATGATGTGATTTTTTTTCTAGTTAAAGTAAAGCAAGAATTTATTTAGATCAAGGTCATCATCATAGTTTTAATTGATCTGTTTTGTTGACCCTATAATTCTCTCTACCTCATTACACAGGTGAGTATGAGTTCTGCTTAACATTTGTTTTGGTAGGTGAGACATGAGAGCATATTGGGCCTTTAATAACTATGTAGGTTGGCAGAGAGTCATTTAGGAATCAGTGAACCTCATGAACAATTTAAAATGCCGGCTTTCAGCCAATAGATAGGTGATAGCTATTGCTGAAGGTTAAATGTTTGAACACTGGTATTTTAATTTAATGTTATATTTACTATATATTTTTGGATTTTATGATCAGCGTCACTATGTATAGAAGCACCACTGGTACTCTTCCTAATCCTTTGATGCTTACCTTATTTCTTCCTCAATTAATATCCCAACTGACCAATAATGTTGTTCCTTTCTTCACCTTAACAATTAATTGTTCCTGCTATTATCATCCCCCCCCCCATTAACGTATTACTAAACCTATAATAAAATTCTTTCAAATAATTTCCCCATTATAAAAACTACAAAATAGAAAAAACAGCAGCACTGTGTATTCTCTTCAAAAGGATAGTTTATTCCAACATAGAGGGAACAAGTACAGACCACGTTTCGGGCTTTCTGCCCTTAATCATGCCATTATAAAAACTCTCCTTATATTTTCAGATGATCGTAACCATGCAATGAATGCACAGTAACAGGCCAGCATTTGTGAATTTGTAGATATCCTGATCACAGTACAACATATTTAATCAAGGTGACTAAGTAATTGAACCATTTATATTAATTAATTATGCTATTTATTAATCAATGTTGATTGTTTATCTGTTCTAAAATATAGGTATATTTAAATACTGGTCTGATGGTGTGCCTCAAGGATAGAGTTGAAAACTATTGCATACCAATCAGCATTGGGACACAAAACCCAAAGTTTTAAACAACTTTTTAATTTATTTCTATTATAATTTTTTTCATTTTCTTGGTATCTTTTGTTGAAAAGCAAGAAGGTAAGTTCAGGAGCATGCACGTGCCTGGAGCAGTATATGGCAGCAGTTTATGCAAAATTGTTATCCATTTGCAAGAGTACTAGGTGATAGCACTATTTCCTGCCATGTAGTGCTCTAGAAACCTGCCTAGGTATCTCTTTAACAAAGAATACAATAGGAACAAAGCAAATTGGATAATGGAAGTAAATTGGAAAGTTTTTTTAAACTTGTATGTTTTTTTCTGAATCAGAAAATAAATTTTTGGGGTTTCATATCCCTTTAAGTATTTCTTAATACCCCTCTATCCCTTCTATATTAATAACATAACACAAAATATTATCTTTAGATCACATTAATCAACATCTAACAATTTTTTCATTGTTTCATTGTATGCCGTTCAAATTTAAATGCCATTTAATTGACCATGCCAATATGAAGGCACCAATTACTTTATAGAAACTCAGTGTAATAGAAAAATAACAGCAAAGTTACAGGAAAAGGGGACGCAATAAATAAAGTATATTACTATTTTTTTTACTAAACATTTTATATTAAAATGACAAACAGATTAATGTCCCTTTAATAAACAACAAAACCTAGAGATATTAAGATATTTCACAAATCTACATAGTATACAATAGTAGACCCTTGAAAAAGCCAAGAGTGTTTGGTGAAACGTATGTTGGAGGTGTGGTGAAGTGAAGTCATGGTTTGAGGTGGGATTAAAGGGACATTAAACCCAAAATATTTATTTCATGATTCAGGTAGAGAATACAGTTTTAAACAACATTCCAATTTACTTCTTTTATGTAATTTGCTTCATTCTTTAGATATCCTTTGTTGAAGAAATAGCAATGCACATGGGTGAGCCAATCACACAAGGCATCTATGTGCAGCCACCAATCAGCAGCTACTGAGCCTATCTAGATATGCTTTTTAGCAAAGGATATCAAGATAATGAAGCAAATTAGATAATATAAGTAAATTAGAAAGTTGTTTAAAATTACACGCTCTTTCTAAATCATGAAAGAAAACATTTGGGTTTCATGTCCCTTTAACTAAAGAGTTTTGACTTTGTGACAAACCCCAAAGAAGACTCATAGCGGTCTAGCAGGAGTGCTCTGAAGGGTCTTGGAAGTTTTCATATTCCAACACTCTTACCCTAGTTGATGTGTCAACTTGTTTTTATACACATTGTACAATAATTGTTTTTAAATAAAAGTAATTCTGGAAAAATGCTGAGCAACATTCTTGAAGCCATTTGAAACATCTGTAACATGCTGTCAGTACATAGAACAGGGTTGACAACTCAGAAGAATGTGACTGATATTCCTTAAAAAGCGAATGAAGAGGAATTGTGATAGTATTGCACTATGTTTTACCTTTTTCTCTCTTACATATACTTATCTACGGATACCAGAAAAACTTTCGTAGTCAAAGGGACCTGAAACTCAACATTTTTTTTTGTTTTTTTTTTTGTTTAAACAAGCTTTATTAAGCAAATCAATCAGAAATACAGAGTCACAGTATGTATGAGAGTTTACAAAGTATAAATGAAGGGCTCACACAGTGCGTCCCCACATACCAGTTCTAGAGTACAATGAGATAAAGCTTGGCATTTTAACATTTTTCAACAATAATTATACGGACCTATACAAACAGGTATTACATTCATTAGGTTTTAAAGTACACCGGGGGAAGAGAAAGAAAAATTACATTTTAGTTAAGAGAGAGGGGGCAGTGGGGGAGAGAGGAGAAAGAGAGGAAGAAAAAAAAAAAAAAAAATGGGGAAAGGCTGCAGGCTTATGGAAATATTTTCATGGGTGAAGATTGTCATTTACCAACGACATGTAGGGTCAGGGTTCCAGATGGACCTCTCTAGACTTCCACATCTTTGGGATGAGTTTCTTAGCTCCTGTGAGCATTAACAAGAGAAGGGCCCGGTTGTGGTTGGTTTTAGTGTTAGGAAGGTGCAGGAACAACAGTGTTTCAGGTGTGTTTGGTATAATTGTGTTTAGTTTAGCTGACATTTCCCCAAAGACTGTTGCCCAGAAGTTGGTCAATCTAGGGCAAGTCCACCAGATATGTATGAGCGTGCCTAACTCTCCGCACCCTCTCCAGCAATGGCATTGGCTGATGGAAATAACTGGTGTAGTCTGGTTGGTGTATAGTACCACCTGGTCACTAGTTTGAGCTGTATTTCCTGTACTTTGGCTGAACCAGAGGAGTGCTTAATCAGCCCAAAATATTTGAGCCATTCGTCTTCGTCTATTGTGTTGCCAAGATACCTATTCCATGCCCCAGTATATGAAGGTAACTGTGTGTCTGGTAGTGTGAGAAGACGTTTATACACCTTCGAAATCAGTCTCTTTGGCGGAGCAATCCCTGTGCATAATGACTCAAAAGGTGTTAGGTCTCTAAGAAATTTGCCTTTTTGTTTATGGGTCACCAGGAAATGTCAAAGCTGATGGTATCTTAACCATGAGGAAAAAATGTTCCCAAATTGTTCCTGCAACTTTTGTTGTGATCGAAGCTTACCTTCCTCTTGCGCAAAGTGTAAAATTCCTGCTTTCAGACTATAAGGCGTGCACATACGTTCACTAAGCTCGTAATATGGTGTCTCAGGGTTTTCTATGATAGGTTGCATTGGTGAGAAAGTGGATGATATGTGTGTGCTCGTGGCTATTAGTCTGTCCCATACGTGTAGGTTCTCGTGTGTTAGATGATATTTTTGGATTATCTTGGGATGTTTTGGCATAGGGATCCACGCCAGTGTTCCGACATTATTTAACTGAAGGATCTGTCCGTCTATTCTAACCCAATGCTTTTGTGTGGTATTATACGACCATTCAATCAGTCTCTGTAAAAGAATGGCCCTTCTGTACAGTGCTAAGTCAGGAAAGCCCAGGCCTCCCCTATCACGAGGAAGGTACAATGTCTTTTTAGGTATTCTTGGCCTTGTGCCTGTCCAGATAAATTGTTCTATAGTTCTCTGTAGGTGAGGCAAAAAGTCTATCGGCAAATTAATTGGGACTGTTTGCATTACGTACAATATACGTGGTAAAATATTAATCTTAATTAGGCCTATCTTCCCCAACCAAGACAGTGACTTATTCCTCCATGAGGATAAATCGTTAATTATTTCTTTCCGTAAGGTTAGGTAATTATTTTTAAAAAAGTCTGAGGGGTTTGCAGATAAGAATATACCTAGATATTTCAGTTTGGAAATGGCTATGGGCACTTTGTAATCCGTTGCTAAGAGCTGAATGTGTTCGATAGGGGCATTTATATTAAGAAGTTCTGATTTTGATAGATTTAAATGAAAGTTAGACAGCGCGCCATATTCTTCTATTTCCTTCAAAAGCTCGGGGATTGAGGTATCAATATTCGTAAGGGTGTAGAGAACATCATCAGCGTATAAAGCCTGTTTGTGCTCTGTATTCCCAACCTGTATCCCTTTGATGTTTGGGTTGTTTCTAACCTTTTGCGCTAGCGCTTCAATTGAGAGAGCAAAAAGTAATGGGGACAGGGGGCATCCCTGCCGAGTTCCATTTGATATAGTGAATTTGTCTGATAGTATTCCATTTAGTCTAACGCTTGCGTTTGGTGCTGAGTATAGTGCGAAAGTCATATTAATAAAGGCTTGCCCGAAGTTCATTGCTTTCATAACCTGACGCAGAAAAAGCCAATCAACGCGGTCGAAAGCCTTCTCTGCGTCTGTCGAGAAGAGAGCCATAGGCACTACTTCAACCTGGGCGTAGTTTAATATCTGGATCACTTTGTTGGTGTTGTCTCGCGCTTCTCTACCGGGTACAAAGCCCACCTGATCTGTTGAGACGAGTTTTGGAAAATGCTTGTTGAGGTGGTTTGCTAATATTTTAGCTAGGATTTGAATGTCCATGTTTAATAACGAGTTGGGCCTAAAGTTTGCAGGGGAAGTAGGGGGCTTACCGGGCTTGGGGATGATTGTAATATGCGCTTCAAGCATTGTGTTGGCGATGGTAGGGTTTTCTTTCAGGTTGTTGAAAAGTTGAAGCATCAGAGGGCATAAAAGTTTAATAAATAATATATAGTACCTAAGTGAGTAACCATCTGGACCTGGGCATTTTTCGCTAGGGAAGTCTTTAAGGGCCTGGGAGAGCTCCTCTGCGAAGATAGGCACATCAAGGCTGCCCTTTTGCTTGGAGTCCAATTGCGGTAATTCTAGCGCGGCTAAATACTGATCAATGAGTAGTTTCTTGGTCGTTGTGCTATTGGTTCAGTCAACTGATCCTGGCGTGTGGGTTATGTTGTATAACGCCTTATAGTATGCATGAAAAGAGTGTGCAATTTGTTTTCTGCCCTTCATCGTAGTGCCATCTGGGTTTTGAATATAATGTACATGTGTTTTAAGCTGCTTTCTACGGACCGCCCTAGCTAACGTTTCCCAGGTTTATTACCACCCTCATAGTATTGCTGCTTCACCGCCAGAGTCCTACGCTGATAAGACTCCAGCAGATGAGCGTTAAGATCTTTCCTAGCCTTCTCCAAAATGTTCTTGGTCTCTACATCAAGCGGGTTTCTTTTGTGCGTTGTTTCCAATTGAGTTACAGTGTTTAGTAGGTGGGTATGTTTTATTCTATGCTGTTTATTGAGACGCGCTTTGTGTTTGAGGAATTCTCCCCGTATGACACATTTGTGTGCCTCCCAAAAATGTATTATTGAAGTTTGAGAAGGGTTGTTGTGCTTTAAATAGTCAGTCAAGGATTTTTGGATTTCTGAACTTATTGTAGGGTTGTCCAATAAGGTGTCGTCTAGTCTCCAGACGTAAGTCGTGGGAGGAAGGTCAGGCCACTGAATTGTACAAGTGACTGGTGCGTGATCTGACCAAGTTATTGGTCCGATAGAGCAGGATGTGACCATGTCAAGCCCAGTCGTGTCGGTGAAAAAGTAGTCTGTTCTAGAATATTTATTATGTGGGGGAGAATAGTATGTGAAATCTTTACTTGTTGGGTGCAGTGATCTCCATGTTTCGTGTAATAGGAGGTTTGAAATCGTTGTCTTAACGGATTTAATTATTTTAGTAGGGGTACTTGCCGAGCCGTTTTACGTGTCTATTAATGCAACCATGGTTATATTAAAGTCTTCCGAGAGGAACACCGGACCCTTTGCAAAGTCTAAAAAAAGCTTTGATATTTTAGTCATAAACAAGTGTTGATCAGTATTTGGACTGTAGAGGGTGGCCAAGGTGATTGGGTGCTCATATAGCAACCCCGTCAATATCAAATATCTGCCTTCTGGGTCTTTTTCTACATGCGTAATTTTCAGAAGGACTGAGTGATGTATCAATATGCCGATTCCCCCCTTTTTGGTGGGGCCGGACGCGAAGAGGGCTGTCGGATATTGTGTATTGAACCATTTCGGCTCCCTGCCCCTACGGAAGTGCGTTTCTTGAAAAAAAAGCATGTGACTGTACAGGTTTTTGAGGGCTTTAAGGGCTATAGACCGCTTACCTGGGTTATTCAATCCCTTAGCGTTGATTGTGGTCAGAGTAAGGCCGTGGGAGCCAAATTTACTATGTTGATGATTCATTCTGGAGGGGAGAAAAAAAAAAAAGGAGGGGGCGAGGAAAGAAGGGTTTTTTGTTAGAACTAGCTCGAAAAGAATAGTAGGATGGGGTTAAAGTGGAGTAGAAGGTGTACTAGTATAAACGAATAATACACTAAAGATAGGTTAGATAGTATTTATGTTCAGTCGTAGACCAACTGAAATCAAATAACAGACAAAATCAATTGGGGTAGTAACCCTCAGACAAATATAAAAATTGAGATAAACATTGTTCTCTTGGATGCGACGAGGCCACGTGCTCAAGAGGTGATGAGAACTAGGCATAATGGGAAGGATAGGAAAGGATAGGGGGGGGGGTGGAACTAGGTAGGGGTATCAGTTAAGGGGGGCTGTGGGGGGGCAGGAGCATCATGGTGGGGGGAGATGGAATAAGGCATTCAGCAACAAAAAACATGTAAATCACATTACTAACATCAACATGTTGTTATTGACAGATAAACAGTTAAGTTTCTTTCATAATACAAGCTCGGTGCAAGGTCGGCACACAAACTCCTGAATTAAAGCTTGTTTACTAGGGTTTGGAAGAGAAAACAACTACAGAATATGCTTGCTATAAACTATTTAACTCTTTGTGGCATAATATATAAACTGAAGACATGTTAAGTTATAATATTCGCACCCATCCTTTCAAATGTCCCCACCTCTCATTTTTTGCACAAGAGTCTTTCAGGTGCACCCCAACCCCCCTACCCCCCGCCCCACAACATTATATACACAAATTCACTGCCTCCAGAATCTGCAACAAAGAACTGTCCAGTGCAGTGTCTGACTAGCAGAATCAAAGCAGAGCAAACCAATTTTTCAAGAAAAGGAAAAGGATACTATATTGATGAGTCTAGGGAAGAATCCCTATATTCTTCTTCTCAGGGCCTACAATACCGGTACAGCCCATGTTAGGAGGATGAGGTGGTGGTTTCAAGAGGATTGTCTTGTCGCTGTCCGACATCTCCAATTGAGAGACTGCTTGAACATCCGCTCCTGCTTTGTATGTTGCAGTTTTGTTGTTGTGGGTGCCATTAGCGATACTGGGAACTCCCAACGGTATTGGATTTTGTGCGCTCTCAGATTAGCTGTGATATGCCCCATGTTCCTCCTTTTCTGCAAGGTAGTTGGGGATAAATCTGAGAAGATCTGCAGCTCCTCACCCGCATGTTGTACCGGGTGTTTGTTGTGTGCACATCTGAGGATCTCTTCTTTATCTTTGTAATTTAAGAAGCGGACAATGATGTCTCTGGGGGGTGCTTTGGGGGGTGGTTTTGCACTGAGCGCCCTGTGAGCACGTTCCAATATTATTTCTGGAGAGGAGGGGGTGTCTTTCAGAGTGCGGAATAGGCTCTGAAGATATCCATCTATAGCCGGTGGATGGATGGACTCAGAGACCCCTCTAATGCGTAAATTGTTCTTGCGGCCCCTGTTGTCGAGGTCTTCAAGCTTATCGGACAGCTGCTGTATAACTTAACTATAACTTAACTATAACTTCTGTGTGACCTTGGATCTCTGATTCTCTGTATTCTGTGTGAGCAGAAGCCGAACTAGCCGCCTGTGCTGATTCCACCTGTGTGACCCTGGTGTCTAGCGCACTAATGTCCTTCCTAAGGTCGTTAAAGAGGTTGCGCATTTCTTGTACTGCGTTTTTAATATCCTCTTTCTATGAAAGATGACACAAATCTTCCTTTGTGATGAGGTGCTTCCCTTGTGCATCAGCGCTCTGAGGCTGATCACTATGCTCATGCTGTCTGGCCTCCATTGTATCAGGAGGGGAGGAGTTAGGCTGTTTCAGGTACGTATTAAGTGTGCGCACTGGTGTGTGTTTGTCAGCCTTGGTCTGCTTTTTACAAGGCATCCCTCAGTCACCCCCGCAAAGGATGGAAAGGGATCTGATACGGCTATGGACACAAAGAGCACCCTAATTTTGCAGATTAATAAAATAAAGAGGCATGTACGTTTCAATAAGCAGAGTGAGTGTCAGGAAGCACGGAGGGCTCAGTTGTGATGTACTCTTTGCAGAGATAACAGTGGGCTCAGACCACTCTATAGGGAGCGTAATCAGATTGTCATTCCCTGTAGGATCACAAGGTTGTTATGACAGTGGCTCTATGCAATGTGCAAGTGCAGTGATGCAATTAAATACAGGGGTTTCTGTTGAACACAGATAAAAGGCACGGTTTTGCCCTGTAAGTGCGATCTGTTAGCCTAAAGTGATATGCAAGGTTAAATTCTTAATCTTCCTCGGGGCCTCTGTGTTCCTTATATGTTATATCAGAGACTTTGTGCAGGCCAGTACCCTCCTACCTCCCCAAGAGCTTATCCCAGAGCTGGCTGTGTGGATCTAACAGGCATGCGGTAATAAGCTATCTGTTTTGAAGTGACAGTCCCTGTGTCATAGACTTGGTACGCAGCACAGCCGATAGTCACACACACATGGCCCTGAGATGTATGTGGCGCAGTTAGGCCTTGTCCCCTCAGCCGGAGCGGCAGGATGTATGAAAGTGAAAGTTAGCCTCCTTACCCGATGCTCCTCGGTTGCGCTGCTCTTTTTCGGGCTGCGATGTGCAGCTGGTATAAGTCGGCTCTCTCCCCTCCAAGCAGCACAAAAGAATATGAAGCCGTAAGTGAAATCCCTCCGGTATCACAGGGCACCGACTCCAGCCTGTGTCAAAGCGCTGCAGGGAGCCTTCACGCTACTCCGGTGAAAAAAACGGCTATGAACTTCTCCTTTGTCCTTTGTAATTTTTTTGATTTGCCCAATGCAGTTTAGGTGGGGGTCAAGTAAGTTATATATATCCCCCCAAAAGGGGTAGTTTTAGGGAAAAATTATGCCTTAGTTTTATATTATAATGCCTGAGGGTTTAAGAGCTCTCCTAATTCACAGCCATCAGCCTGCGTGGCTAGGCTCCGCCCCAACATATTTTTTTTTATGATTCAGACTGAGAATTCAATTTTAAAAAGTTTTCAATTTACTTCAATTATCAAACTTGCTTTGCTCTGTTGTTATTCTTTGTTGAATAGATATCTAGATAGGTGGCGTGCACATGTCTGGAGCACTACATAACAGGAAATAGTTCTGCCATCTACTGCTCTTGCTAATGTATAAAATTGTTGCAAAACTGCTGCCATATAGTACTGCAGACGTGCACACTCATGAATTTACATCCCTGCTTTCCAACAAAGGATAACAACAAAACCAAAACAAATTGGATAGTAGAAGAAAATTGGAAAATTGTTTAAAATTCTATGTTCTATCTGAATCATGAAAGAAATTGTGTTTTTTTTTTTTTTTTAAATGACCTATATTCCAGGACATTTGTATCCTTTGGCTTGTGCACAGTGTATTGGTAGAGGTATTTGCAGCAGAAATAGTAAGGTTCTTATGCCACTTTATAGATCATTAGTTAGGCCTCATCTTGAGTATTGTGTGCAGTTCTGGAGGCCATATCTTCAGAGAGGGCTACCAAAATGGTACATGGTCTAAAAAATAAAACTTACCAGGATAGGCTCAATGACCTAAATATGTATAGCTTAGAGGAGAGAAGGGAAAGAGGTGATATGATAGCAACTTTCAAGTACATTAAAGGGTTTAGTAAAACTGAGGCTGTGGGTATTTTACATAAAATGGAAAATTCAAGAACAAGGGGTCATGAGCTCAAGCTAAAGGGTAGTAGATTCAGGAGTAATTTGAGGAAGCACTTCTTTACAGAAAGAGTGATTGATTTATGGAGTAAACTTCCTCAAGAGGTAGTAGCAACAAACACTGTGGGGGACTTTAAAAATGCATGGGACAAGCATAAGGCTATCCTACGAACTAGATAAGTTTATACTGTTAGGTAAGGTCGGGCAGACTTGCTGGGCCTATGGCTCTTATCTGCCGTCAATATCTATGTTTCTATGTTTCTATATTATTTTTACGTTATTTACTATTGTTGTACTTATAACACACTGTTTTACTTCACTTTGTTTTTTTAATTACAATAGAAAATTTGTGCATATATATATATATATATATATATATATATATATATATATATATTATTTTTTTGGAAAGTTCGGCATAATTGTTTAAGTGTGTTTTTTTAAATCTGATTTGTTTTTGTAATAACGCTTATTATGACATTGAATTGTTTTCGAGATGCTAATTTGACCCCTGCTATTTCCAGACTGCCCAGCAACCATTACTGTGTTAAATGCATTTAGTGGATTTAAACAGTGTGCTCATCCACAAAAACCCTCATCTGCCAGCAATCTGTCTTGTTCTCTAGGGTATATCCATTCTTATCTGTATCCTCTATGTCAAAACACCTAATCAAATCTATCCACCCTCATCTTGGGTGTTTGTTCATTCTGAGTTCCATTTCATTATATAAAAATATACAGCGCAAGCAGTGATTAATGAACCCCCTGCTGCTGCCACTGCACATACAAAACAATTAATGTAATTGTAATAAATTGTGTTAATGAACAATAAACTGTTTAAATAACTGTTTTCCTTTTTTATAAAATGTTCTAAAAAATCATATTTTGTAAAATTACACAATTTTATCCCTGTAAATAAGGTTATAGTTTTCTTTCATGTTTGACATGATTAATGCGGAAATTCAATCATTTAATATTTAAATATTTAGGAAAAAAACAATATTTAAACAGTTAGTCCTTATATCCCTTAAAGTGAAGGTAAAGTTCGCTGTATTCCTATGCACTTATATGCAATACAGCACAAATCAATGGCACTTTAATTTAGAAATTTTAAAATTTTAGCTTTATTCCTAGTTTTACCCGTTTTTATTCACAATCTAACAAGCGTACGATTCAACCCGTAATATTATAATTTTTTTACCCTGTTGGTCATGTTTTAAGAACAGCCAATTGACTTTCTGGCCGTTAGGCGGCCGTCATTTGACGTCATTGCTAACTTCAATGCTCTGCGCATGCGTTAGCTTCCTACCTCTCCCTGGAAAACCAATAGCGGCCCCGTTTAGCTGTATCAAGCAAAGACTGGCATTACCGCATGCGCATTGTAGACCATCGTCGAGATTTTGCGCATGCGCAGCGGTTTTCTTCACTGGGCACGAGCATTGTAGACACGTAGAGAGCGGGTGGGAAAGCTCTATACATCATAAGCTATTCAGTCAAGAAATGGATAGTGGGCGGAGCTTGTACCGGAACGGTACGGAAGAATAAAATCCTTTTATTTTCGAAATATGTTATGATTAAAAAAAAAAAGTTAGCGACTGTGGATTTTACAAGGTGCTACATGAAATAATGATTGCAGAAAGACCAAACATCACCTTCACTTTAGGCAGACAAAAAAAATACTAAGCCACTTAGTGTCACTGCTGCCTCTGGAAAAGTTTTCAGCATGTTAAGGTAATTTTTATGCTTTAAATAAAATATTGTTAAGTGGTATAGGGAATTTTGTGTCCCTTTAAATATTTGTAAGAATATTTGGAGATAAAAAAAATATAAAAAATACATACTGCCCACTGTTTTTCTGTTTATGTGAAGAACAGACTATAGGCCTGAATCTAAAAAAATCACCAGCTTAGAGAGGTTTTGTAGTCCAACATTCGCAGGGGCAGCCTTCATAGAATTATTTTCTATTCTTGCTGTCCCTGCAAGTGGTGAGGTGTCTACCATAGAAATAATCGCCTAGATTGCGAGTTTTTGTCGGTAAGGTTGTGTGGGGCTAACAAGCCTTTTTTTATTACCGCTCACTTAAGCCAACGCTGGTATTACAAGATTTCTTCAAGCCGACGATAGCCTCAGAAAAGTGAGCGTTGAGCAAAATTTAGCTCCACATCTCACTGTAATACCAGCGTTGCTTGTGGTAGCGGTAAACTGGAAAAACGTGCTCGTGCATGATTTCCCCATAGGAAACAATGGGGCTGAGCTGGCTGAAAAAAAACCTAACACCTGCAAAAAAGCAGCGTTCAGCTCCTAACGCAGCCCCATTGTTTCCTATGGGGAAATTAATTTTATGTCTGCACCTAACACCCTATCATGAACCCCGAGTCTAAACACCCCTAATCTTACACTCATTAACCCCTAATCTGCCGCCCCCGCTATCGCTGACACCTACATTATATTATTAACCCCTAATCTGCCGCTCCAGACACCGCCGCCACCTACATTATACTTATGAACCCCTAATCTACTGTGCCCAACATCGCCGACACCTACATTATAGTTATTAACCCCTAATCTGCCCCCCGCCAACGTCGCCGCCACTATAATACATTTATTAACCCCTAAACCTAAGTCTAACCCTAACCCTAACACCCCCCTAACTTAAATATAATTTAAATACATCTAAATAAATGTACTACAATTAAATAAATTATCCCTATTTAAAACTAAATACTTACCTATAAAATAAACCATAAGATAGCTACAAGATAACTAATAGTTACATTGTAGCTAGCTTATGATTTATATTTATTTTACAGGCAACTTTGTAATTATTTTAACTAGGTACAATAGTTATTAAATAGTTATTAACTATTTAATAACTTCCTAGTTAAAATAAATACAAATTTACCTGTAAAATAAACCCTAACCTAAGTTACAATTACACCTAACACTACACTATAATTAAACTAATTACCTAAACTACCTACAATTAATTACAATTACATTAAATAAACTAAATTACGAAGAAAAACCCCCCACTAAATTACAGAAAATAAAAAAAGAATTACAAGAATTTTAAACTAATTACACCTAATCGAATCCCCCTAATAAAATAAAAAAGCCCTCCAAAATAATAAAATTCCCTCTTTCACCTGTAAAAAAAAATACAATACCCCCCAACATTAAAACCCACCACCCACACACCCAACCCTACTCTAAAACCCACCCAATCCCCCCTTAAAAAACCCTAACACTACCCCCTTGAAGATTACCCTACCTTGAGACATCACCCTACCTTGAGATTGCATCAGCCAATAGGATTTTTCCTACCTTAATTCCGATTGGCTGATAGGATTCTATCAGCCAATCGGAATTCAAGGGAAGCCATCTTGGATGACGTCACTTAAAGGACCAGTCATTCAGTCGTTGGCCGTTGGATGAAGAGGATGCTCCGCGTCGGATGCCTTGAAGATGGACCCGCTCCGCTCCGGAAGGATGAAGATAGAAGATGCCGTCTGGATGAAGACTTCTGCCGGTCTGGAGGTCCTCTTCTGGCCGGATAGGATGAAGACTTCCGACCCTCTGGAGGACCACTTGTGCCCGGCTTGGTGAAGACGGCTCAAGGTAGGGTGATCTTCAAAGGGGTAGTGTTAGGTTTTTTTAAGAGGGCATTGGGTGGGTTTTAGAGTAGGGTTGGGTGTGTGGGTGGTGGGTTTTAATGATGGGGGGGTATTGTATTTTTTTTACAGTTGAAAGAGCCCCGCAAAAGACCCTTTTCAGGGCTATTTGTAATTTAGTATAGGGTAGGGAATTTTATTATTTTGGGGGACTTTTTTATTTTATTAGGGGGATTAGATTAGGTGTAATTAGTTTAAAATTCTTGTAATTCTTTTTTTATTTTCTGTAATTTAGTGTTTTTTTTCTTTTTGTAATTTAGTTTATTTAATGTAATTGTAATTTATTGTAGGTAGTTTAGGTAATTAGTTTAATTATAGTGTAGTGTTAGGTGTAATTGTAACTTAGGTTAGGGTTTATTTTACAGGTAAAATTGTATTTATTTTAACTAGGAAGTTATTAAATAGTTAATAACTATTTAATAACTATTGTACCTAGTTAAAATAAATACAAAGTTGCCTGTAAAATAAAAATAAACCCTAAGATGGCTACAATGTAATTATTAATTATATTGTAGCTATTTTATGGTTTATTTTATAGGTAAGTATTTAGTTTTAAATAGGATTAATTTATTTAATTGTAGTAATTTAATTTCGTTTTATTTAAATTATATTTAAGTTAGGGAGGGTTAGGGTTAGCTTTAGATTTAGGGGTTAATAAATTTAATATAGTAGCGGGGCGTTGGGGTCGGCAGATTAGGGGTTAATAAATGTAGGTAGGTGTCGGTGATGTTAGGGACGGCAGATTAGGGGTTAATAAAATTTAACTAGTGTTTGCGAGGCGGGAGTGCGGCGGTTTAGGGGTTAATACATTTATTAAAGTGGCGGCGATGTCCGGTCGGCAGATTAGGGGTTAAACATTTTAGTTAAGTGTTTGCAATGTGGGGGGGGGGGCTCGGTTTAGGGGTTAATAGGTAGTTTATGGGTGTTAGTGTACTTTTTAGCACTTTAGTTAAGAGTTTTATGTTACGGCGTTAGCCCATAAAACTCTTAACTACTGACTTTTAAATGCGGCAGGAGTCTTTCCAGGAGAGGGTCTACCGCTCACTTTTTCAGGCGATCGTAATACCGGCGTTAGTTAAATCCCATTAAAAAGATAGGATACGCAATTGACGTAAAGGGATTTGCGGTAAGCTAAAATTGAGGGAAAAAAGGGAGCAGTAGACCCTCTCCTGCCTGACTCGTAATACCAGCTGGCATTAAAAAGCAGCATTGGGACCCCTCAACGCTGCTTTTTAAGGCTAACGCAAGACTCGTAATCTAGCCGAAAGAGAGCTCTCTGCTATGTAAAATTGTGCAATGTAAAACAAAGTACACAGGGAGAACCCAGTGTATGTTTAAACTTTAATATGACGCCTAATACAAATCAAATGACAATGATTTCAGTGCACTGCACCTTAAAATCTCTGTTATTTTAGTATGCATATGGTTTCCTTTTAGAGTAATTCGTTTTTTGAGTATTTTTAAAAAGATCTCCACTTTTTAATTTGTGAGAAAAAACAGTGAGATCGGAAGGGCAAAAATGTTTACACCTATGTTCAGCCCATTTTATGAAGAAAAAAAAAACACAATTACACACTTATAAGTACAAATCTCTACATGTTTTTTGCACATCCAGTGTACTTAAATTACGATTTATACTGCACATATTCAATACGATTTATTCCTGTGTAATTTACATCCAAAGTTTACTTTTTTGATCAAATATGTTTTTTGGTAAACAATTTTGTTAAGATTTTTGATGTACCTTAACAATACAATTTTCTCCTGTGCATTTTTGTGTGATATTTATTTTGTATGCTTTTTAACCTCTTAATGACCATAACATACCCTGTACGTCGCTGGTCATTAAAGGGATATTAAACCCAAATGTTTCTTTCATGATTTAGAAAGAGCATGCAATTTTTAAAACAATTCTAATTGACTTCACTAATCTATTTGGCTTCATTCTCTTGATATCCTTTGATGGAAATCATATCTAGATAGTCTCAGTTGTTGCTGATTGGTGGCTGCACTTAGATGCCTCGTGTGATTGGCTCACTTATATGCATTGCTATTTCTTCTGCAAATGATATCTAAAGAATGAAGCAAATTAGATAATAGAAGTAATTTGGAATGTTGTTTAAAATTGTATTCTCTATCTGAATCATTAAAGAAAAAATGTGTGTTTAATGTCCCTTTAAGGGTTTGTCTGGGTATAATAGCACTGGAAAATGCAAGCAATTGATTATACAAATACAATTGTGAAATTAATGGTAAGAACAAATACTCCCCATCAGGAGCGGAGCCGCTGCCTCCCATGTGAAGTCCACCAACTCGATATCAGACCAGAAGGCTCTGGAAATGAAAGGACTCCAATTTTGTGCTTGTATACATTCAATAAATATAAGTGCAGTATACTCACTGAATCAGAAATCCAGTATCAGCGATGCCACAATATGACAGAAGAAACCTCATTGTCTTCATAAAAACATAGGTTTATTAAGCTCTATGCGTTTCAATGAACCAGTCGTCTTTCTCAAGAGCAAGTTAAAAGGCAGAAAAAGTAAGCTACATTGTGGCAGATACTGGTGGTTTATATACACTGTGTACAAGTTCCAACTTCCAGTCTAACGGAAGGTGAATTCACATAAAAGTCACATTCACAATTTAATTTATTTCCAACTGAAAAACAATCAAAAATAGAATGCTACATAAAACTATAAAAAACATCCGATAAAGAAAAAACTATTATAAGGATATCATAAAAAATTATAACTACTCGTTCATTTCGGGTGGAAATAAAACTAACCAATCACCATCAAATTAAAATTCAGAGCAACCAATTAAATTAAACGTTCCCATTCAAGTAGGTATAGGTAAACTTATTCTCAAATAGGTCTTCATTTTCATGTACAATTTCTTATTTAAATTCCCAAATAAGTCCGGATTATCCGTGATGAATTACATGTTTGATTTGGCCAATCATTTGTTATTGATGTTTCAGTCCGGCTAAGGAAATCACATGATCATAGAGATCCAATAGCCGAGTCCCAAAAGTGTCCAACGTTTTCAACTGTATCCATAATAAACAGTAAAGTGAACTATCTTTATGATATAACCTTATGAGAAAGATAGAAATAGTTAGTCATCAGATACTATAGATGTTTAAATTGTACCATCACAGAGATGTAATATCGGAAAAAATTTGAAGACATATTTTCATATCTCTCAGAATGCTGGAACATACGGAGCTATAATAAAACATACAGCCTATATAATTATATATATATATATATATATATATATATATACAAAATTCAATAGCCATGTTTAAACAAAAACTGCAACCCTAATGTCTTTGTTGAGACCCAGTGGCCGTATGTTCTAAGGGTATGTATCCACCATAGTTCTCTTTTTATAAGCTCCTTATCTATTTGTCCCCCTCTCCAGTGTAGTGACACTTTGTCTATACCCATCCAGCTAAGACCCCCTGTTTTGAAACTTTGCCAATTGTTACAGTGCAAAGGAACACCATGATCCGTGTGTTCTTTATCAATCTTGTTTAGATGTTCTAAGATCCTGTTTTTTAAAAATCTGGTGGTTTGACCTAAATATTGACTTTTACAATTGCACTGTAGCAAATATATGACATTCTTGGTTTTGCAGCTAATAAAACTCTAATTTCAAATGTTTTCCCAGTGACTGCTGATTGAAAGCTCTTGTATACCTTATTTAAGTAATTACACCCTTTACATCTCCCACATGTATAAAAACCTTTTAGGTTTGATATTTAGATTGGTTTTGGGGGGCACATACCCTTCACAAGGGAGGGGGCAGTTGTTGTTTAACCCCTTAATGACCACAGCACTTTTCCATTTTCTGTCTGTTTGGGACCAAGGCTATTTTTACATTTTTGCGTTGTTTGTGTTTAGCTGTAATTTTCCTCTTGCTCATTTACTGTACCCACACATATTATATACCGTTTTTCTTGCCATTAAATGGACTTTCTAAAGATACCATTATTTTCATCATATCTTATAAAATATACTATAAAAAAAATTATAAAATATGAGGAAAAATGGAAAAAAACACACTTTTTCTAACTTTGACCCCAAAAATCTGTTACATATCTACAACCACCAAAAAACACCCATGCGAAATAGTTTCTAAATTTTGTCCTGAGTTTAGAAATACCCAATGTTTACATGTTCTTTGCTTTTTTTGCAAGTTATAGGGCCATAAATACAAGTAGCACTTTGCTAATTCCAAACCATTTTTTTTCAAAATTAGCGCTAGTTACATTAGAACACTAATATCTTTCAGGAATATCTGAATATCCCTTGACATGTATATATTTTTTTTTAGTAGACATCCCAAAGTATTGATCTAGGCCAATTTTGGTATATTTCATTCCACCATTCCCCCGCCAAATGCGATCAAATACAAAAAATTGTTCACTTTTTCACAAATTTTTTCACAAACTTTCGGTGTCTCACTGAAATTATTTACAAACAGCTTGTGCAATTATGGCATAAATGGTTGTAAATTCTTCTCTGGGATCCCCTTTGTTCAGAAATAGAAGACATATATAGCTTTGGCATTGCTTTTTGGTAATTAGAAGGTCGCTAAATGCCACTGCGCACCACACGTGTATTATGCCCAGCAGTTAAGGGGTTAATTAGGGAGCTTTTAGGGAGCTTGTAGGGTTAATTTTAGCTTTAGTATAGTGTAGTACACAACCCAAAGTATTGATCTAGGCCCATTTTGGTATATTTCATGCCACCATTTTACCGCCAAATGTGATCAAATTAAAAAAAAAAAGTTAAATTTTTCACAATTTTAGGTTTCTCACTGAAAACATTTACAAACAGTTTGTGCAATTATGGTACAAATGGTTGTAAATGCTTCTCTGGGATCCCCTTTGTTCAGAAATAGCAGACATATATGACTTTGACGTTGCTTTCTGGTAATTAGAAGACCGCTAAATGCTGCTGCACCTCACACGTGTATTATGGCTAGCAGTGAAGGGGTTAATTAGGGAGTTGGTAGGGAGCTTGCAGGGTTAATTTTAGCTTTAGTATAGAGATCAGCCTCCCACCTGACACATCCCACCCCCTGATCCCTCCCAAACAGCTCCCTTCCCTCCCCCACCCCACAATTGTCCCCGCCATCTTAAGTACTGGCAGAAAATCTGCCAGTACTAAAATAAAAGTACTAAAATATTTTTTTTATAGCATTTTTACATATGCTACTGTGTAGGATCCCCCCCTTAGCCCCCAACCTCCCTGATCCCCCCAAAACCGCTCTATAACCCTCCCCTCTGCCTTATTGGGGGCCATCTTGGGTACTGGCAGCTGTCTGCCAGTACCCAGTTTGCAAAAAAATATGTTTTATTTTATTTTTTACCCGGTTTTTCTGTAGTGTAGCTTCCCCCTCCCCACAGCCCAACACCCACCACCTAACTGATGTTTTTTTTTTATTTTATTTACTTCTTTTTTTTCTCATTTTCCTACAAACTTTTTCTGTAGTGTAGCGGTTCCCACCCGCTCCCTCCCCGTGCACGCGCCCGCCCCCGCCCTCCCGTGCACGTGCGCGCATCAGTGCGCGCCCCCTGGCCTCCCCGCCCACGATTCCGTCCCCCTCCACATCACGAAGGGCCATCGATGGCCGCCACCCGCCTCCCGGTCCGGCTCCCACCCACCACCGCAATAAGCCACCGATCTCCGGTGCAGAGAGGGCCACAGAGTGGCTCTCTCTGCACCGGATGGCTTAAAACGGTTATTGCAGGATGCCTCCATATCGAGGCATCACTGCAATAACCGGAAAGCAGCTGGAAGTGAGCAGGATCACTTCCAGCTGCTTTCCACACCGAGGACGTGCAGGGTACGTTCTCAGGCGTTAACTGCCTTTTTTTTTGAGGACGTACCCTGCACGTCCTCGGTCGTTAAGGGGTTAAACCTGGTTCTGTTTCTGAAGACTATTTTAGGAGTCTGAGTCTTTGAACAGTTCAGCCTCTTTAAGGATATGCCAGTATCTCCTAATGATATTTTGACCTGTCTATGTCCACTATTAAAAGTCGTAATGAATCTAGGAAAACTGGGTTGTTAATAGGTTCTGTTACTTTTATGTATATCAATTAGAAGGCGATTTCATTTTAGTTCTTTTCCTGTTCCAAAGCTTCCTCCTCATATCCTTTCAAATTATCAGATGACAAAACATATTTAACACTAAAGGGAAACCCCAAAGGTTCACCAAAGAACTACATGATTTATTAATACAGGCACTTGATAGAGGAACAATAACACAGGAATTTTCTTTTTTATATAAAACGGATTCAAAGAACCCAATATTTTAATTTCTCCCTAAGGTGCATAGAAATCCAAACAGACCACCCTGGGAGACCCATAATTAGTGGGATAGATTCACTAACCTCCAACCTTTTGACTTTTGTAGATTTTTTCCTGCAACCATATGCACAGACTGCAAAATCTTATTTAAAAGATACTAAACACACATTAAACATTCTTAACAATATAGAGTGGCAAGAATTTTTTTTGTTAGGTAACCATGGATGTTGCATCCCTTTACTACATTACTGATCATGAAAATGTCTAAAAGTGATTAAATGGAGACTAGAGCAAGATCCAGACCTTGCATCCTCCCTCTTGGATTTTTTTTAATACAGGCCATTGATTAATTATATTCTAACACATAATTTTTTCTGGTTTAACAATACACAGTATCTTCAGATATGTGGAACCTCCATGGGCACCAGGTTCGCCCCTAGTTATGCCATCATTTATATGAATTATTTTGAACACTATTATGTATGGGATAATAATCCATATGAGGTGGACCTAGTGACATGGCAGAGCTACATTGATGACATACTGTGTATTTGGAGAGGAGATCTAGGAAACTTGAATCAATTTATTGCACATCTAAACAAAAATTATATGTTGATTGTTTTAACACCAGAAATAAATAAAACAGAGATCACTTTCTTAAACCTCTCTATATTCATATAAAATAACTCTATTCACACTAAAACTTTCTTTAAGAAATGTGATATAAATACTTATATTAGAAAGGACAGTAAGCCTCATCCTACATGGTTAAAAAGCTATTCCTAGGGGACAATTCCTTAGGATTAGGAGAAATAGTGACAGGATAGAGGATTTTGAGGAGCAGTCAATTATTCTTAAAAATATAATCTAACAGAAAGGATATGAGGAGGAAGCTTTGGAACAGGAGAGAATAAAAATCAAAGAACTAGAAAGAAATCCCTTTCTAATTGATATAAATAAAAATAATAGAACCTATCAACAACCCAGTTTTCCTAGATTCATTACCACATATAACAGTGGACAAATAGTAAAAAATATCATTAGGAGACACTTATCCTTAACGAGGATAAACTGTTCAAAGACATTATACCTCAGACTCCTAAGATAGTCTTCAGAAAAGGAACCAGTTTTAAACAACAACTGGCCCTCTCCCTTGTGAAGGGTATGTGGCCCCCAAAACCAATCCAAACATTGGACCTAAAAGGTTTTTAGACATGTGGGAGATGTAAAAGGTGTAATTACTCAAGGAATGTATACAAGAGCTTTGACTCAGCAGTCACTGGGAAAACATTTGAAATTAAGAGTTTTATTAGCTGAAAAACCAAGAATGTCATATATTTGCTACAGTGCAATTGTAAAATTCAATATTTAGGTCAAACCACCAGATTTTTAAAAAACAGGATCTTAGAACATCTAAACAAGATCGATAAAGAACACACGGATCATGGTGTTCCTTTGCACTGTAAAAATTGCCAAAGTTTCAAAACAGGGGGTCTTAGCTGGATGGGTATAGAGAAAGTGTCACTACACTGGAGAGGGGACATATAGATAAGGAGCTTATAAAAAGAGAACTATGGTGGATACATAACCTTAGACCGCCAATGGGGTCTCAACAAAGACATTAGGGTTGCAGCTTTTGTTTAAAAATGACTATTTAATTTTGTATATATATAATTATATAGGCTGTATGTTTTATTATAGCTCCCTATGTTCCAGCATTCTGAGAGATATGAAAATATGTCTTCGAATTTTTTCCGATATTACATCTCTGTGATGGTACGATTTAAACATGAATACTATCTGATGACTAATTATTTCTATCTTTCTCATAAGGTTATATCATAAAGATAGTTTGCTTTACTGTTTATTATGGATACAGGTGAAAAAGGTTGACACTTTTGGAACTCGGCTATTGGATGTCTATGATCATGATCATGTGATTTCCTTAGCTGGACTGGAACATCAATAACAAATGATTGGCCGAATCAAACATGTGATTCATCACAGATAAACCAGACTTATTTGGGAACTTAAATTAGAAATCAAACATGAAAACGAAGACCATACCCGGATTGGCCTGTTAACATTATGTGATCCTCTGAATATGGCCAGACCTATTTGAGAACTAGTTTAGCTATACCTCCTTGAATGGGTACTTTTAATTTGATTGGTTGCTCTGAATTTTAGTTTGATGGTGATTGGCTAGTTTTATTTCCACGCAAAATGAACGAGTAGTTATAATTTTATATGATATCCTTATAATAGTTTTTTCTTTATCGGATGTTTTTTATAGTTTATATATAGCATTCTATTTTTGACTGTTTTTTGGTTGGAAGTCCTTTCATTTCCAGAGCCTTCTGGTCTGATATCAAGATGGTGGACTTCACATTAAAGCAAGCGCACCTCTAACAAACCGTATAATAGCACTGGTCTTGCCGCAAGGGGCAAGACCACACTATTAGACCCTCCCTCCTGCAGGCTTGCTAAAATAACTTGTTGCTGGTCAATAAGGGGTTAAATTACGATGCACTTTTGGAATGTATGCATCTCCTTCCCATGCAAAAATGCAGTATACTTAGTGAGACACCCAGTTATGAGGGTAAAAAACGGCTTTATAGAATTCCACTAAGGAAATAGAAGTACTGGCGAGTATTCTTAAAGAATTTCACCAGCCCAGAAAGCTTAATAGAGTCAGGCTCCATATCTTGCATCCTGTACAATGAATGTATGCATATTTTATTCATTTTTAAAGGGACACTGAACCCAATTTTTTTCTTTTGTGATTCAAATAGAGCATGCAATTTTAAACAACTTTCTAATTTATTCCTATTGTCAATTTTTCTTCGTTCTCTTGCTTTCTTTATTTGAAAAAGAAGGCATATAAGCTATTTTTTGTTCAGAACCATGGAAAGCACTTGTTTATTGGTAGGTGAATTTATCCACCAATCAGCAAGAACAACACAGTGTGTTCACCAAAAATGGGCCGGCATCTAAACTTACATTCTTGCATTTCAAATAAAGATACCAAGAGAATTAAGAAAATTTGATAATAGAAGTAAATGAGAAAATTGCTTAAAATGTCCTGCTCTATCTGATTCACGAAAGAAGAAAAAATGTGGGTTCAGTGTCCCTTTAAACTCACAGTTTACAGGGATAGAAAGCACCTTAAGATTTTAATATAAAATGTTTTGTTAAAAAAAAACTTTGCTATATCATTAATTTTTTATTTTGCCTCCTTTTCATGTAATATATTTCTGAAAATTGTGTATTTTCTAAGTCTCAGAAATGCATGCTGCTGATGTCTCAAGAGAAAGGCTGATACATATCTTTCCCAAATTAGCTTCAGCAGATAAAAACTGCAAAACAGTGATACTAACAGTGATTGTAACTAGCCTTGTCTTTACCAGAAGGAGGCCCAGGATTGGATCCAATTAAGGCATTTGGAGGGTGGAGTTTAGCCGTGGAAAAAAACAATGGCAGCAAACAACTTTTGTTTTAAACTGGGCTGATATGCTTATTCTATATACTGTAATTACAAGATGTTTAGTGTCCCTTAGAAATTAAAATCATTAATATAATATATAGGCTTCTAGTAATGTTGATGGTAACAATTTTTAACTCATTGCTGAATTTAACTATTTTACCTAAGTCCATTATTATAACATTAATATACCATGCTGTAATGTCTTTCTAGAGCCAATATTGCACAAATTTATAAAATTAAAAAAGAATGTATATATTTACTATATTTCAATATTCATTTCAATTTATCATATTCAGATATGCCAAATTAACAATGGAATATTGATTTCTTTCTCTATGAGCATTTTAATATCTCCAATGATTTTTTTTAGCTGCTGAAATGTGTTAAATTAGAATGCATTAAATTGTTTACAGATAATTCCCGTTATCTTGTCATGTGAAATAGCAGTTTTTACCTGTTGAAACCAAACTAACCTACAATAAAAATTTCAGCACTGCTGTATTGACTATAGAAAATATATGTAAACCAGAGACAGCAGCAGAGATTAACCTCAAAGTAGAAGGCGGGAGAGAGATATAGGTCAACCCATTTGAAATGGTGTTCCTGAAGCAGCTTTGAATACAGTAAAATCTTCACAGCTGCTAGCTCAGCTGCACTGTCCCTTCATGTAACATTGAAAAAAACAAAACATTTCTTAAGTAAATTTAAAGGGACATGAAACCCACATTTTTTCTTTCATGATTTAGAAAGAGAATGTAATTTTAAACATCTTTCTAATTTACTTCTATTATCTAATTTGTTTTATTTTCTTGATATTCTTTGCTGAAAATCATATCTAGATATGCTCAGTAGCTGCTGATTGGTTGCTGCACATAGAAGCCTTGTGTGATTGGCTCACCCATGTGCATTGCTTTTTCTTTAACTAAGGATATCTAAAAAATGAATCAAAATAAATAATAGAAGTAAATTGTAATGTTGTTTAAATTTGCATTCTCTATCTGAATCATGAAAGAAATATTTTGGGTTTAGTGGCCCTTTAAAGGGAAAAAAAGTAATATTTCAAAAAAATATACACAATTAGTTTATTTGTCTGTGTTTGTCTGTGTTACAATATTACAAGATTCCAGCACCTGGGACATGCACAGTGTGCAAACTATGAGGGCTCTGCACAAAACCTCCAACAATAGCAACAATACAAAGGATAGTCGCCCCACAAATCTGCAAAAATAATCAGGAGTTTATTGAGCCCCAGTAGCTTATCAATTTTTGTCAGTTGGTCACAACTTGAGCCAACTTAGGTTTCAAATCTTAGAATAGGTCAAGCATTCAAGGAGGAGGGGTGACCGTATCAAACTACTTAAAAAGCGTGAGGCGTTTTGGATTTTTGAACTTGGTAAGTTGTTTCCAGGTGGAATAAACAAAGAACTTGACTGGTCAATTTTTCTGTAACACATAAATGGATATTATGTTAGAAATATAATCTTGGGATTAAAAATAAAATGAAAATCATGTACTATATAAATAGGAGTATGTACTTTATATATATTGGCTATGTGTAAACCTGATGCTTTGATTGTATAGATTTTGTAATGACCACTAGATGGGAGTATTCTGTATAGGTGTACTGTGCACAGGTGGCTTGAGTTTGGGGGTGGGGTCTGTGTAGGTATTTAAGGATGTGGTCAGTGCCTGTCTAACTATACATGACTAAGGACATCTGTCCGAAACGTTGTTGATTTGTGCAGTCTGGCTCAATAAACTCCTGATTATTTTTGCAGATGTGTGGTGCGACTATCCTTTGTTTTGTCTGTGTTACAGATTGAAAATTGCCCCTGGTAAGTGTGTATTAAAATCAAATCCTAAATATTTTTAATATTTTTAATAATAAAACCATGTAGTATACATCCACATTGAATCAGGGAGGGGGTGGTAAATGGCATTAGCCATTATTAAATGGCATTATTAAAAGTTTACTTTTATTACCCTGTCCTCTGTATCATGTGACAGACATCAGCCAATCACAAACTCATATATGTATATACTATGAACTTTTGCACATGGTAAAAACTGTAAACGTGCATTTAAAAAGGCTGTAAACCATCTGATGGAAAAAGATTGGAATTTTTTTAAAATAACATAAAAATCTGAATTATAAAAGTTACATTTTGTGAAAAAGCATCTCCAAGACATAAAAAATAATAGAAATTTATGATAGCATAAATAAATTTAAGAACAAATTAAACTATGAAGTTTGTTTTTCTTTGATCTCTGTTCTACAGACAGAACTGTATGAATGTGAAAATAATTCAATAAAGTATAACATCTACAATGAAATATAAAAAAAACACCACTACATAGGTGCTAGATTACAAGTGGAGCTCAATTTTAATGTGCACCTGTAAACGGGCAAATTTGCCCATTTACAGGCACAAGTTAAATAACCATCCATTACAAGTGGCTGGTTAATGCTACCGCAAGTTCACAGAGATCAGATCTCTGGTTAATGAAAATAATGTCCCCCCAATTTCCTCCAAAATAAAGTGGACTGTTCATTTATGAAAATAAAAAATATCAGCATCTTTATTTTTATTTTTTTAAATAACTGTACAAATCAGTTATAAAGGGTTAAAGTGAGGGGATGTGGGGTGTTAGAAAAAAACGGCATTGAAAAGTGCCTTTACATTGAGGTCTATGGGGACTGTGTTATCACTGTAAATATATACACATATAAACACATTAATATATATGTATTCATATACATATATATTTTAAATATGCTGCCCAACGCTGCACAATTCTGTGCTCCACTCGTAATCTTGCCCATAGTTAGTTTTCCTTATTGCTTCATATGCAGATATATAAGATTAAAAGGGAGATAATTCCTATATAAATTAACATATTGTTAATTCACAAGGTTTCTTGTATTGTACTCTATTTTCTCATATCTCCAAAATACAAAAAAGGCAGATGAATGTGGCTCTTATTTTTTAATTTTTAAACCTTTACTGATTTGATCCACTACAGAAACACCAACAAGGTAATAATTTAATGGGACAATGTATTGTAAAAATATTTCTCTTAATGTTTTATGACTTGTTATACCAGCTGTAGACTATAAAATTATGGGAAATTGCTTCTTTAGGTTTATTTTTTTATAAATTAAATAGCTGGGTTTGTTCTTTGGAATCACAACCCATTAAAATGTTGAGTTTGCAGGGAAATTATATTTCCTTATTTTATCACTTTCTGTACACACACATGCTTCCCTATATTATTTATTTATTGCCGATATTGGGCAAGATAACAAGTGGAGTGCAAACTATTGCTTACATGACCGTGATATTTTTGCTCCATTCAGTAATACCAGTGCATGCAAATGTGCACTGGTATTACAAGTTAAGTGCAATGCAAACGATACTTGCTTTCGCATTGCACAGAAGCTTTGCGCTCACAAGAGTGCGTTTCCATAGGCTCCAATGGGAGCCTTGCTCTCATGCAGTGAGATACGGCATGAGAACCTAGCAAAGGGTGTAAGTTGTGCAGCGATTGGCAGCTCATTTAAATATATATGTATATGCTTATATACATACAAAGAGAGAAGCGCTCTACCAGGAACGAACAACAGCTCAGTGGCTTGTTCTATGGCGATTTACCACCCGGAAGCAGCCTCTTTTAGACCAGTGTGCTTTTCACAGAAGAAAACTTTCCTGAAGTATATCAGTCTGATCCCGCCAAGTAAGGTCAGTCCAGCCCCGAAATACCAGGCAATTCTCCTCTGAACAAGGAACATGACAACCCCAGACGATCGTTTCGGCCTCCTATGGGCCTCGTCAGTGAGGTGCAGCCACATTCCTCTAAGCACACTGGGCAAGGAGTCCACGTCTGGTTTCCCCCATCACCCATAGGGAGACTTCCCCAGGGTCATAATAATTTGCATACAAAGAGAGAAGCGCTCTACCAGGAACGAACAACAGCTCAGTGGCTTGTTCTATGGCGATTTACCACCCGGAAGCAGCCTCTTTTAGACCAGTGTGCTTTTCACAGAAGAAAACTTTCCTGAAGTATATCAGTCTGATCCCGCCAAGTAAGGTCAGTCCAGCCCCGAAATACCAGGCAATTCTCCTCTGAACAAGGAACATGACAACCCCAGACGATCGTTTCGGCCTCCTATGGGCCTCGTCAGTGAGGTGCAGCCACATTCCTCTAAGCACACTGGGCAAGGAGTCCACGTCTGGTTTCCCCCATCACCCATAGGGAGACTTCCCCAGGGTCATAATAATTTGCATACAAAGAGAGAAGCGCTCTACCAGGAACGAACAACAGCTCAGTGGCTTGTTCTATGGCGATTTACCACCCGGAAGCAGCCTCTTTTAGACCAGTGTGCTTTTCACAGAAGAAAACTTTCCTGAAGTATATCAGTCTGATCCCGCCAAGTAAGGTCACTCCAGCCCCGAAATACCAGGCAATTCTCCTCTGAACAAGGAACATGACAACCCCAGACGATCGTTTCGGCCTCCTATGGGCCTCGTCAGTGAGGTGCAGCCACATTCCTCTAAGCACACTGGGCAAGGAGTCCACGTCTGGTTTCCCCCATCACCCATAGGGAGACTTCCCCAGGGTCATAATAATTTGCATACAAAGAGAGAAGCGCTCTACCAGGAACGAACAACAGCTCAGTGGCTTGTTCTATGGCGATTTACCACCCGGAAGCAGCCTCTTTTAGACCAGTGTGCTTTTCACAGAAGAAAACTTTCCTGAAGTATATCAGTCTGATCCCGCCAAGTAAGGTCAGTCCAGCCCCGAAATACCAGGCAATTCTCCTCTGAACAAGGAACATGACAACCCCAGACGATCGTTTCAGCCTCCTATGGGCCTCGTCAGTGAGGTGCAGCCACATTCCTCTAAGCACACTGGGCAAGGAGTCCACGTCTGGTTTCCCCCATCACCCATAGGGAGACTTCCCCAGGGTCATAATAATTTGCATACAAAGAGAGAAGCGCTCTACCAGGAACGAACAACAGCTCAGTGGCTTGTTCTATGGCGATTTACCACCCGGAAGCAGCCTCTTTTAGACCAGTGTGCTTTTCACAGAAGAAAACTTTCCTGAAGTATATCAGTCTGATCCCGCCAAGTAAGGTCAGTCCAGCCCCGAAATACCAGGCAATTCTCCTCTGAACAAGGAACATGACAACCCCAGACGATCGTTTCAGCCTCCTATGGGCCTCGTCAGTGAGGTGCAGCCACATTCCTCTAAGCACACTGGGCAAGGAGTCCACGTCTGGTTTCCCCCATCACCCATAGGGAGACTTCCCCAGGGTCATAATAATTTGCATACAAAGAGAGAAGCGCTCTACCAGGAACGAACAACAGCTCAGTGGCTTGTTCTATGGCGATTTACCACCCGGAAGCAGCCTCTTTTAGACCAGTGTGCTTTTCACAGAAGAAAACTTTCCTGAAGTATATCAGTCTGATCCCGCCAAGTAAGGTCAGTCCAGCCCCGAAATACCAGGCAATTCTCCTCTGAACAAGGAACATGACAACCCCAGACGATATATACATGCTTATATACACATATTAACACATAAATATATATGTTTATAAGCATATGCATAAATATTTATAGAGCATACACAGTTCCCCATAGACCATAATGTAAAAGCAATTTTCAGTGCTGTTTTTTTTTTTTCTAACACCCCAGACCCGCTCACTTTAACCCCTTATAACTGTTTCATGCAGCAATTAATTTTAAAAATAAAAATGCTACTCATTTTTTATTTTAATAAACTACACTACACTGTATTTTGGGGGATAATTAGAAAATTAACCAGAGATCTCATTTCTGGTTAATTTTCAGAACCCTAATTGCTAACGTGAGCTTGCGGTAGCAATAAGCAGCCATTTATGGGCACAAGATAAATTAGTACTCCACTTGTAATCTAGCCCATAAGTTCTCACTGTTCTCAATGTGTTATACTTAAAATATTGCAACCGTACTGTAACAAATGTGTTCTATATTAACAACGCGTTTGTTATAGTGCAGTCGTAATATTATAAGTATAACACGTTCAGAACAGAGAGAACATAAATAAGCAATATATGAATAAAACTAGAAAGTCACGGCTACTGTCTTCTATGAAATATTAATATCATGAACACAAAAACTTCTTCCTAAAAAAAGAAACAAAATATGCCCAAAGCGAAAAACTATTTTTTTTGGTATTGTAATACTGTGTAAATAGATCCTTTACATTGCACCTTCAATGTAGATGGTAATGTGCTGCTTTGAAAATTTTGGCAATATCAGAAAAGTATCAGCACCCATGAATATGTTTAGTAAAACGCTTCGCGGCGAGACTGCCTTCAAACACTGATTTCAGACCTTTTTAAAATTTCACAGGCAATCTCCATCCTGCAGCGGATCCCTTTTTAACCCCTTAATGACCACAATGTACCCTGTATGTCACTGGTCGTTGAGGGTTTTTTCAGGACATAATAGCACAAGTCTAGCAAGAACAGGCTATTAATGCCCTCCCTCCAGCAGGCTTTGTGGAATAGAGCAGTCTCAACGCTGGTGACAAGACCGCGCTATAAAACAATCAAGTCCCAAAAAAAGGCCAGCGACATACAGGGTACGTCGCTGGTCCTTAAGGGGTTAAAATTTCACCATTGCTTTAAGATAGCAGTACACAAACATTGAAAAATAATGTTACAAGGTAACCAAAGGTCATCTCAATTATATAGGACAATAAGTAAAAGAAACAATTATATAAATATATGACTTAAAGGGACAGTATACACTAATTTTCATATAACTGAATGTAATAGACACTACTATAAAGAAGAATATGCACAGATACTGATCTAAACAACCTATATTATACAACCTATATAGGTATGTTTGTACAAAGCTGTCATGTGCAGTAGAGACTGCGTGAGGACAAACATACCTGGCCTTTAATTGCAACGTGAGATAGCTTTAGGAAGCTCCAGCACTCTCAGCTGTCAAGTTACAGCCGAGAGCTGGTGCTCCTGAAGCTCGAGGCATCTGCCGCATATGGAGCTGGAGCGTGATCGGTGGGAGTGGAGGTGGGAGGGAAGAGGAGGGAGTGGTAGGGCCCTAGGCTACAGAAATTATTTTTTTAAAGGAGCAGGGAGGGATGGGGCCGCTATACTACAGAAAAGGAGTTTGGGGGTGGTGGTGGGACCAATACACTACAGAAATACAATATACAGAAAAAAAAATAAGTATAAAAAAGGGGTTTATAGGTACTGGCAGACAGCTGCAAGTACCTTAGATGGCGGCAGTAGTTAGAGGGGGGAGGATTAGACAGCTGTTTGAGGGGGGATCAGCGAGGTTGGAGGGTTAGGGGGATCATACACTGCAGAAAAATAAAGAGATAGAGGGATAAAGATAGAGGGATAGAGGGATAGAAATAGAGGGATAGGGATAGAGGGATAGATTGATAGATGGATAGATGGATAGAGATAGGGATAGAGGGATAGATTGATAGATGGATAGAGATAGGGATAGAGGGATAGATCAATAGATGGATAGAGATAGGGATAGAGGGATAGATGGATAAAGGGATAGAGATAGGGATAGGGATAGAGGGATAGAGATAGATGGATAGAGGGATAGGGATAGAGGAATAGGGATAGAGGGATATGGATAGATGGGTAGGGATAGAGGGATAGTGATAGAGGGATAGAGATAGGGATAGGGGAAGGGGGATAGAGGGATAGGGGTAGAGTGATAGGGATATAGGGATACAGATAGAGGGATAGATAGATAGAGGGATATGAATAGAGGGATAGAGATACAGGGATAGGGATAGATGGATAGAAGTATAGGGATAGAGGGAAAGGGATAGAGATAGATGGATAGATAGAGATAGATGGATAGAGAGATTGGGATAGAGGCATAGGGAGAGAAGGATTAGGGATAGAGGGATAGAGAGAGATAGAGATAGATGAATAGAGGGATAGATGAATAGAGGGATATGGATAGAGATAGAGGGATAGGGATAGATGGATAGTTGGATAGGGATAGAGATAGAGGGATATGTATATTTATTTCCTTAAACATTTTGGCCCATGTACAAGAGCTTTAATACGAGTGCAGTATAAAACATTTTAAAAACTTACTTATAAGCTCCCAGGTTAGCACTGTTGTTGAGGTTGACTGGGACACCCCCCTCCTCTAATTCCCTGCATATGAAAAGACAGAGAGAGTATGACATTTTCAGCAACTTTCCAATTTATTTCTGTTATCATTTTTATTTTGTTTTCTTAGTATCCTTTGTTAAAAAAGCATATCTAGGTAGGCTCAGGAACAGCAATGAACTACTGGGAGATAGCTGCTGACTGGTGGTTTCATATATAATAGTTTTGTTATTGTCTTACCCAGTGTGTTCAACTAGCTCTCAGAAGAGCATTTGTGGTTACCTAGGTTAACTCTTCATTTAAAAGTAAATTGGAAAGTTGTTTAAAATGCCATTCTCTATCTGACTCATGAAAGTTTCATTTTGATTTACTGTCCCAAAATAAAGAAAAAAATAACTTTAGGAATAGTGATTGCCAAATAGCTTTGAAGAGAGACAAAAGCAAAGTGACTAAAGTATTTATTACTTTATTCTTTGTTATTACTTTTGACAGAACTCAATACTAATTTGACCATAAAGTAAAATTAATTGTGTGTCCAGGTTTTTACTGTCTTGACTAACAATTTTTTATTGAAATCATTATTATTGTTTTTTGTATCAGCTGTAGTTTTGATGGTTCTGTAGTCACTAGTTCAGAGACTGATTTCTATATTTATTCAAGTGCTGTTTAACCCCTAAAGTCACTCAGTGTTCTGCTAAAAAATATTACATAAATGTAAAGTTTGTAGTTTGAAATGTACCAAATTGTTAATAGGTCAGATACAAAGATGTAATTTTGATACAACATTCAGAGTTACAATGTTGTAAACATTGAAATATTATTCTATGAATCAGATTAAAAAAGAATTAAAGTGGTTTATATCAAGGTATTCATAAAATACCAGCAAGCACTTAGTTAATAGATAAATAAATCCAGCATATTTTTATAAGGTATATCTTTTTTTATATTTCAAGTGTCTATAATTTAACAAAAGCTGCTCTTGAAGGAAACTCCGTTTACCCTCTCTCCTAACTAAATGTGCACTTCATTAATGTAAATTGGGGGTTTAATGCTCTTGTTGAAATTCTGAAGAAAATGCTGTGGCCTTGCGAAATGCTTAAGCATCATTGCAAATTAGATTAGGGACTAAGAAAGCCAGTGAAATTAGAATGATAATGGTTGATATGGCTTCCTGACAGGCATGACTATTCAAAGATCAATGGGATGAGAACAGCTTCCCGAGACGAAACAGACGTCAGCTTACAGATGTGCCTTTTGCTAGTGTTTTCAATTACTGTAATTTGGTAAATGGTAGGGATTTGGATGCTTTCTAGTTAAATAAAAGTTAAATACCCCCCCCCCTGTCTCTCTCTCTCACTGTCTCTTTTTTCTGTCTTTCTGTCTCTCTTGCTCTCTGTCTATGCATCTCTCTATGTCTGAGATAGAGCACCATGAGTGGCGAGTTGTCTCCCATAGAAATAATGTAAAAGTTTGCAATGGATGACAAAGTACCCAGGTAGAACTTGGCATATGTTTAAACTTAATATTACATCTAATACAAATCAAATGATGCTGTTTTCAGTGCACTGCGCCTTAAAATTACTGTTATTTTAACATACATAGGTTTATCAGAGTCAGAGTAATTAGAGTTTTGATTAATTTGATAAAAGCTCACCATCTTTTAATGTGCGAGAAAATAACAGTGAGAACTATAGGGTGAAAATGTTTAGGTTTACTCTAGGATTTGAAAGACATTTCATACAAGCCTATGGAACGCCCATGTTCAGCTCATTTTACGATAAAAAAAAACAATTATGCTTTGTACTTAGTACTTACTGTACACGTACGAATTTCTATGTGTTTTTTGCACATCCAGTGTACTTACATTACAATTTATGCTGTGAATATTTAGTATGATTTATTCCTGTGTAATTTAAATACAAATTTTATGTTTTTGATAAAATATGATTTTTGGTGAACAATTTTGTTATGATTTTTAATGCTCTTTCACAATACATTTTTTTTTTACAAGACTTGAAAAAGGCCCTATATAAGGAATGAAACGCGTTGACCAGTATCCCCACCAGGATTTGTGAGGCTTTCTATTTCTCTCAGGATCGTTTATTTGCATGAGTGCAACAACAATATCCTCTACCTATAAACGGAATTTTGTACACTGTTTTTTCTTTTTTCTTTCTTTTTTAGGATTGTATTGTTTATTACTAGTTATTATCCCAGCAGCGGGACTTCTTGGATATCGAGTTTGGACACAGGAATCACTACTAATAGTATACACACTTATTTGGACACTTGGAATATATCATCAGTACATACCACTGGACACATACGCATATTTATATATATATTTTCCACAGAAACAGCAATTGTTAAGGTTACCAATGACCTACTTACAGCAAAATCAAAAGGCCACTTCTCTCTGCTTATTCTCCTTGATCTGTCCGCTGCCTTTGACACTGTTGACCACCCTCTCTTGCTCCAAACCCTCCAATCCTTCGGTATATGTGACACAGCCCTCTCATGGCTCTCTTCCTACCTGTCAAACCATACCTTTAGTGTAGCCTTCTCTGGGGCCTCCTCTGCCCTGTCACCACTTTCTGTCAGAGTACCGCAAGGCTCTGTCCTCGGTCCCCTTCTCTTCTCAATCTACACGTCATCACTAGGTTCCCTAATAAAGTCCCATGGTTTACAATATCATTTGTATGCCGACGACACCCAAATCTACTTCTCTGCACCAGACCTTTCTCCTTCCTTACTAACCCGTGTCACTAACTGTCTTTCTCACATCTCCAACTGGATGTCCTCTCACTACCTCAAGCTAAATCTCTCCAAAACTGAGCTCCTTATTTCCCCCCCTTCTTCTAAACTCTCCACCCCCAATCTCTCTATAACTGTCGACAACTCCATCATTACCCCTACCCCGCATGCCCGATGTCTCGGGTCACATTTGACTGAGATCTTTCTTTCACTCCTCAAATTCAGTCTTTGGCTAAAGCCTGCCGCTTCCACCTTAAAAACATCTCTAAAATTAGACACTTCCTTACACAAGACACAACTAAGATTTTAATCCCCTCTCTCATCCTCTCCCACCTCGATTACTGCAACTCTGTCCTCTCTGGTCTCCCCACCTACCACCTAGCTCCTTTACAATCCTTAATGAATGCCTCTGCCAGACTCATCTTCCTTACACGTCGCTCTTCATCTGCTTCACCTCTCTGCCAATCCCTTCACTGGCTTCTTCTTGCCTCTAGGATCAAACACAAAATTCTCACTCTGACATACAAAGCCCTCAACTGCACTGCTCCCCCCTATATCTCAGACCTTATCTCCAGATACTCTCCCTCCCGTCCCCTTCGCTCTGCTTACGACCTCCTCCTCTCCTCCTCTCTTGTCACCTCATCACACTCCCGTTTACAGGACTTCTCCAGACTGGCTCCCATCTTGTGGAACTCTCTGCCTCACTCCACAAGACTCTCTTCTAGTTTTAAAAGCTTCAAGTGCTCCCTAAAGACTCTACTGTTCAGAGATGCATACAACCTACGCTAACCTTTCTTTATACCAGTTCCTCTCCTCCATTGCTATCCCCTGAACCCCCCCCCCTAGCATGTAAGCTTAAGAGTCCAGCTGTTTGTTGATCACCTTCTCAAGAGCTGACCACAACAGTGCAACTCTTGGCAGGGCCCTCTACCCATTTGATCCCTATAACTGTTTTTTGTACTCCGCCTTTGTTAATAGCACTTTGGAATCTGTTGGCGCTCTACAAATAGCCAATAATAATAATATTTTGGGGTATTATATACATATTATCATTGCAGTTATACCTTTGGATTTTTTCTTATTTTTGATTTGGACACTTTAATATAATATATTTATTTACACATATTTTTCACATACATTTATTTCATATATTTTTCACGATATAATTTTTGATTTTTATATATTTTTTGCATTTTTGGCCATTTTTTGACTGTATTTTCGACAGTTTACCACCTTTTATTGCACGTGTACACGTTTGTATAGGTAACCAACCAATATCCTTACCGGAGATCTATCCAGACATTGCACTATTTTGATCTTCTGAGATTGTCTCATCTATAAGTGTATTCATTATTTACACTTTATATCTACTATATTGTATACCGATTGTATTATATGTATTTCTATAAAATTGAATCCGATTGTATTGTATTTTATCTGAACTGTTTTTGACCTGACTTAATATATATGTGAGAGCGACCAATCCTGAGTAGGGATGGGAGAATGTGTAAATTTTCAAATTTCAAATGTTAGAGCGAATATTATTACCGAAATTTGAATTATAAATCCGAATGTTGATTAGAGCGAATATTCTTAAAAATTCTATAATCGAATGTTATTTACAGTTTTCGAATGTCACTTTCGAATTCGAATGTTTATAATTAAATCAAATGTCCACATTAGAAATTTCGAATTTAACATTCTATTTAACAAATACTATTTAGAAGTTCAATAGTTCATGTGGTAGGGAGAGAATCTAGTAAATTGATACATAATAGATACAAATATATCATTTTGAATGTTTCTGTATAGAATATTGCATAATTCGAATATTACATTTAAAGAAAGCATTAGAAATACTATTACAAATATAAATTCAAATTTTTTCAAATTCGAATATCGCATAATTCGAATATTACATTTAAAGAAAGCATTAGAAATACTATTACAAAATTAAATTCAAATTTTTTCAAATTCGAATATCGCATAATTCGAATATTACATTTAAAGAAAAAGCATTAGAAATACTATTACAATCTAAATTCGAATTTTTCGAAAAGAATATTTTCGAATGTAATCATAATATTCGAAACTGAACATTTGAAAATCGAATTTTAGAATGTTATGTATACATTCGAAATTCGATTTGAACGAACAAATGTGTTAAAATTCGTGCCATTTTCGAATGTTGCAAAAGATTCGCCCATCCCTAATCCTGAGTCACTCTTTTTTATTATAAAAATGTTATAATTTTTTATTATACATTTTTTTATATAAGTTTTTAATATAAATAAATTGTTTTAAGCATTTTGACACTACCAGTTTCTATACTTATTTCTCTATATAGAAAGACCATCTGTAGGTGTTATATTATATATTATACATTATTAGATATACCATTGTCAATATCACCCTCCTTTTCAGTCAGCTATGTTCCTGATTTATCCTGTTTTATATATACTTTAGCCAACTTTGGCGCTCCTATTACCTTTTTCGGCACTTTGAATCCAAGATCCAGTTAGGGGGTCTTTTATAGTATAGCCTGTATATATATAAATCTAGGCGCAGTTCTCTACAACCACATACATCTAAAGGAACAGTAAAGTCAAAATTAAATTTAAATTAATTGGAAAGCGCATGAAAGTTTAAACAAGTTTCCAATTTACTCCTGTTAAGAATTGAGCTTAGTTCTCTTGGTATCCTTTGTTAAAGAGTAATCCAAGGTGAGCTCAAGAGTGTGCACATGTCTTTAGCTATTTGGCAGCACTGTTTACAACAATGTTTGTAGCAATGTGATACATAATTACACATACTGCTCTCATAGAATGCTAAAGACATGCACATGCTCCTAAGTTCCTATCAGACTACCTAGGTTTACTCTTCAACAAAGGATACCAAGAGAACAAAGGAAATGTTATAATGGAAGTAAATTGGAAAGTTGTTTAAAATTGCACGCTCTGCTTGAATCATGATTGGTTAATTTTGTCTTTACTGTCTCTTAAAGAGTTAAAATGTAACACTGCAAAATGTCATTGTATGGATTTAGGTAGCAATGCCTGAAAGATACCAACGGGTAATAATGGGGGGGAGGATCAGTATCACAACAGGTAAGTCCAGTAGGATAACTGGTTTTATAGCAAGAGACTTTAGCAAAGGAAAAAAAATAGATTCTTATGCAACTTTATAGATCAGTAGATAAGCCTTTTTATAAAATACAGCTCTGTTGCCTGTATCTATTCATAGGAAAATAAGAAATTAGAATATGTGCCAAAGAAAGACATCATATTTTGTTGTATAATCTTAATAAAAGTAACTTATTGTATTATCAAATATACTTATTTCTCCTGCTTTACCTAGGTAGAAGCAATAGATTACTGGGAGATAGCTGGTGAATAGTGGCCTCTTGTTATTGGCTCAACATGTGTGTTCCGGTAGGTCACAGTAGTGGACTATGGGGCCGATTTATCAATGTCTGGCGGACATGATCTGCTGTAGCGGATCATGTTCGCCAGACATCGCTGAATGCCGACAGCATATGCTGTCTGCATTTAACATTACACAAGCAGTTCTGGTGAACTGCTTGTGCAATGCTGCCCCCTGCAGATTTGTAGCCAAGCGGCTGCTAGCAAGGGGTGTCAATCAACCCGATCGTACACGATCAGGCGGATTGCTGTCCGCCACCTCAAAGGAGGCGTATGAGTTAGGAGCAGCGGTCTTAAGACTGCTACTTCTTAACTCCTGTTTCCGGCGAGCCTAAAGGCTCACGTGGAAACAGGGGTATTTGGCCCCATTCGGGCCATGATAAATCGGCCCCTATGAGTTAAACAAATAGTTATTTAAAGCAATAGTACAATAATAAAATGCTATATCACGTAAAGGGACAGTCTGCTTGATTTTTTTTTTATTGTTTAAAAAGATAGATTACACCTTTACTACCCATTCCCCAGCTTTGCATAACCAATATTGTTATATTATTAATAAATCTTGCACAACAGCCAGATAGTGCTAGTTCATGAGTGCCATATGGATAGTATTGTGCTCACTCCCATGGAGAATGATAGTTGTTATTCAAGAACCAGCACTGATTGGCTAAAGTGCAAGTTTGTAAAGAGCTCTGAGATAAGGGGCAGTCTGCAGAGGCTTAGATACAGGTAATCATAGAGGTAAAACATATATTAATATAACAGTGTTTGTTAAACAAAACTGAGGAATGGACAATAAATTTATATTCTATCTTTTTAAACAATAACAATTTTCAAATAGACTGTCCTTTTAAGAGCATTTCCTTTTATTTCCCTTTTTTTTCTTCAATTCTGTGTACCATTTATTTAACCCCTTGATGACCAGCAACACACATTGCCAGTCTCTGATCTTTCAATGGAGCTTGCTTTTTTAATAGAAAGGCGCTCGTCTGCGCTATTCTAGAAGGCCTTTTTGAATATGCTGAATGCCCACTTGGTTCTTATCTTGATCTAATCTTATCATGATTTGTCTGTAGTGACTATTACAATCTGTACTGGTGACACCATAGGGCCACAACAGACATTACAACCAATCAGAAGATGTTATGTCTGTCCATCCATCACTTATAGGGAATGCTTCTGGTTTCTCCCTAGACTCTATTAAGACTCTAAAAGAATGATTAAAAATTAGGTGCGTACCCTTAAAGGGACATGAAACCCCATTTTTTCTTTCATTAATTCTGATAGAACATACAATTTTAAACAACTTTCCAATTTACTTTTATTATCTAATTTTCTTAATTATCTTGAATTAAGCAGCAATGCACTACTGGAAGATAGTTGAATTCATTTGGTAAGCCAATAGCACGATGCATATATGTGCAGCCACCAATCAGCAGCTCTTGAGGCAACCTAGGTTTCCCTTTAAAAAAGGACCATTGCACCACAGTCTACATATTTCATAATTCCATGCACACAGCCAAGACATCCAGTGCCTGAAGCAGCAAAGCAACCCCAAAACATCAGTGAACCTCCACCATGATTGACTGTAGGGACTGTATTCTTTTCTTTAAAAGCCTCATTTCTTTTTCTGAAAACAATCGAATGATGGGCTTTATCAAAAAGCTGTAATTTTGTTTTGTCTGTCCACAGCACATTCTCCTAAAAGGATTTTGGCTTCCACACCATATTGTCCGTTTTCATTCAGATGGCGATGCATAGTACGAGCTGGCCCATTTGTACCCTGTGCCTGAAGGTCAGCTTGTATTTGTCTGGAAGTTGATCAAGGTTCTTTATCCACCATTCAAACAATCCTTCATTGCAATCTTTGATACATTTTTCTCTTTTGTCCACGTCCAGGGAGATTTGCTACAGTGCCATGGGCTGTAAACTTCTTGACAATGTTGGGCACAGTGGACACAGGAACATTTAGATCTCTGGAGATGGACTTGAAACCTTGAGATTGTCCATGCTTTTCCACAATTTTTGTTCTCAAATCCTCAGACAATTCTTTGCTGCTCTGTCTCTTCTCCATGCTCAGTGTGGCACACAGAGACACAGAACAGAAAAGTTGAGTCAATTTTTCACCATTTTAACTGGTTGCCTTTGTGATTTCTATATTGACTGGACCTATTAATTGATACAGGTGAGTTTAATTACAAATTGCAGGAGCATCACAAACTCGGAATACAATTATTTCTTACAATTTTGAGAAGGTGCCAATAATTGTGTCCAGTCCATTTTTATATATATAAAGTGCTTGTACTCATTTTTTATTATTGATTGAAATATTGTGCTCAGTAACTTGGAGAAAAGCAAAGGGACAAAGTTATATTACATTATATTTTATATTGTATATGTATATATATCAAAGTATATCAGTATATATATATATATATATATATATATATATATATATATATATATATATATATGTGTGTGTGTGTGTGTGTGTGTGTGTGTGTTTATTTGCATTTTTATTTGCATTTTTCTCTGAACAAAATTACTTTGATATTAAAAGAAAATGAACAAGATTTATTTTGTGTTAAAGAACATAGTTCCAAGTTTTAAGTGATGGAAAAAAAAACATAACCTTTAATGTGCATTTAAACAGACTTATAAATGGCAAGTCATTCATCTATATAATATTAATCTTAAGTATATATAAATATTGTAGTATTCAAAAAAGCAAAAGATAAAGATTTAAACAAAAAGGGGTTGAAAGTTCAGTTAAAATATGTTCTCAGTTCCCAAATATAGATAGGATATGACTATGAGCAAAGGAAAATAAACTTAACCTACAAAAATAAATAGAAAGTTAAATTTAATACAATAAATTTAGTCATAACCATAAGCCAATAATATAAATTAATTTAGGTGTAAATTTATAGTAAGATTAGTATTTTTGATCTCCCAAAAGTAACTGAACTATTTTAACTTTCTGGTGCTGTACACATAAATTAAAGCAATGAAATGAGAAAAATAAAAAATGGGTGATATGAGCAAAGTCAAGATAAAGGTTATTTGTAGCGTTAAAATTACCTTTTTTTTTTTTTTAAACCTTCAGATTACTGTATTCTGATTTAGGACAAGATTACAAGTGGAGCACAAAATATCGCTTTCACCATCCCACGCAAATGTGCACTAGTATTACAAGTTAGGTGAAATTTGAACGGGACCTCACATTCGCATTGCACAGGAATAGCAGCGTGCTTTCATAGGCTCCAATGGGTATTTATTGCGTGCCTGTAAATGAGCGAATTTGCCGTTTACGGGCAGGCGATACATTAGAGCTCCACTTGTAAAGCCTTATTGAGGATGTGCTAACTAGAAATTAGATATACTACATTTAGAGAGAATACAGGACTTCAATGACAAAAAACATATTGTTGATGATCAGGATACAACATTATTATTATATTTTTTTATTTTTTTAATACATTATGTCTACCCACACATTTTTTTTTTTTAAATTAATCAATAGAAAGATAGATTTAATCATGTCATGACATGATTAAATGGACAGTAAATTCTAAATTAAACTTTCATGATTCAGATAGGGCATGCAATTTTAAACAACTTTCTAATTTACTTTTATCATCATATTTGCTTTGTTCTCTTGTTATTCTTATTTGAAAGCTAAACCTAGGTAGGCTCATATGCTAATTTCTAAGCCCCTGAATGCATTTGACAGTTTGTCACAGCTAGAGGGCGTTAGTTCATGTGTTTCATATAGATAACACTGTGCTCACGCATGTGAAGTTATTTAAGAGTCAGCACTAATTGCCTAAAATGGAAGTCTGTCAAAAGTCCTGAGATAAGGAGGCAGTGTGCAGAAGCTTAGATACAAGGTAATTACAGAGGTAAAAATTATATTTCTATAACAGTGTTGGTTATGCAAAACTGGGGAATGGTAAATAAAGGGATTATCTATCTTTTTAAACAACAACAATTTTGGTGTTTACTATCCCTTTAAGGGCTGATTGTAGCCCTGAAACATTGTTCTTTTTTCCTGGACCATGATATGGAGCAATAAAGGTCACTTTTTAAAGAAGTTTGTGAGGCTGTAACCATTTTGCTTTCTTCCTTAAACATTGTTACTCAGAATTCAAAGTTACAAGTAAAATTCCAGAAGTTTCCCACACCTTCTTTAAGTTACTCAACATTTCGTAAACAGTATGGGAGAGATTACATATACGGCGCAGGCTTCAGCGCAAGCGCTGAAACCCACGTCACCCGTAATTTCAGCTTGCACATCGGGGTATCCAATAAACCCTGCCGGTAGTTCATAAAGTGCTGTAAGTTGGATAAACTAGCGATGTCTAGAAATAAGCGTAAATACAAATTTCTGGAGATGCTAGTGACTTACGGCACTTTAGAAACTGCCGGCGCCTAAGAAAAATAAAAAAATATCAAATCTCCTGTAAAAGTCTAACCCGCCTCCCGAAAAATAAACCTAACATGTAAAACCACTATATCTGCCATCAACCCCACATTGCAAGTAAGAATTACATTATTAACCCCTATATCCGCCAACCCCAACATCTCAAACTACCTAATGTATTAACCCCAATCCGCCATTAACACACATCGCAAAGTCCCTATTAAACATCTAACACCCCCTAACCTAACACCCCCTAAATTAACTCAAATTACCTACATTAAAACATACTAAAGTTACTAACTATTAAAATAAAAACCTAACATTACTTTAAAAATAAAAAATATTTTTTTTTTAAATTAATCTAAAATTACGGAAAATAAAAAAATCTAATATTACAGAAAATAATAAACAAATTATCAAAAATTTAAAAATTAAACCTAATCCCTATGAAAATAAAAAAGACCCCCCAAAATAAAAACACCCCCTAATCTAATGCTAAACTACCAATAGTCCTTAAAAGGGCTGTTTGTAGGGCATTGCCCTAAGTTAAACAGCTCTTTTACATTAAAAATAAACAAAGTCCCGCCTAACAGTAACACCCCCCACCCACCAAACCCCCAAAATAAAAAAAAAAACAACAGTAAAAAACCTAAACTACCCATTGCCCTGAAAAGGGTATTTGTTTGGGCATTGCCCTTAAAAGGGCATTTAGCTCTTTTGCTGCCCTTAAAAGGGCATTTAGCTCTTTTACGAAGTGCCCACCCTAATTTAAATAAACCCCCCCAAATTTTTTTTTTTTTTTAAAACTAAGTCTAACCCCCAGGTTAGTACTCACGGTTCCTGAAGTCCGGCAGAGAAGGTCCTGTTCCATGCGGTGAAGTCTTCTTCCAAGCGGCGGCCGCTTCTTTTAGGAACAATCCGGCGTGGAGCGGAGGTCGGAGCTGAAGACCGATTACCGCGGAGCTTAAGACCGGTGACCCTGGAACTGAAGACTGGCGACCCTGGAACTGAAGACCAGCGACCCTAGAGCTGAAGATCGGCGACCGTGGAGCCATGGAGCGTGGAGGATCCTCTTCGTACGATCTCCGCCGTACACTGAATAGTAAATTCAAGGTACGTGATTAAAGATGGCATCCCTTGAATTCCTATTGGCTGATTTGATTATTCAAATCAGCCAATAGGATGAGAGATACTGAAATTCTATTGGCTATTCAAGTCAGCCAATAGAATTTCAGTAGCTCTCATCCTATTGGCTGATTTGAACAGCTAATAGGAGTCCAGTAGCTCTCATCCTATTGGCTGATTTGAATTTGAAGAATCAAATCAGCCAATAGGAATTCAAGGGACGCCATCTTTAATCGCGTACCTTGAATTCACTATTCAGTGTATGGCGGAAGAAGACTTCACCGCATGGAACAGGATCTTCTCCGCCGGACTTCAGGAACCGTCAGTACCAACCTGGGGGTACTTAGTTTTTTTTTTTTTTATTTATTTATTTATTTTTTTTTATATTTAGATTAGGGTGGGCACTTCATAAAAGAGCTAAATGCCCTTTTAAGGGCAGCAAAAGAGCTAAATGCCCTTTTAAGGTAATGTAACCTTTTTAAGGTAATGTAATGCAATGTTGGGGTTTGCGGATTTAGAGGTTAATACTTTAGTTATTACTTGCGGTGTGGGTTTGATGGCGGATATAGAGGTTAATAATTTAATTATTACTTGCGGTGTGGGTTTGATGGCGGGGGTTAATATATGGTGGGGGATTGCGGTTGACAGGTAGATATTGCGCATGTGTTAGGTGTTAGTTTATATTTTCAGGCAGTTATGGGAGTTATGGTGCTGCCTTTGTGTGGCGAGGTGAAAATGGAGTAAAATTTCTCCATTTTCCCCACATAAGTCCTTGCGCTGAATATTGGATACCGATTTCCGACGCGGTCCCATGTTAGCTTATAGGAGTAAAAATTGTGGACGTTGGGTGAAATAAACGTGCCGCATTTATATGCAGCGCTGTATATAAGATACCAAAATCACGTAAAAACCGGCAGCGGCGCCTTTTGCAGGCGATGCTGCATATGTAATGGAGCCCTATATGTGTATAGCTGCTTATCATCGGCTCATATCCATATTTAGGAATAGAAGTACACTGTGTGCAGAATTATTAGGCAAATGAGTATTTTGACCACATCATCCTCTTTATGCATGTTGTCTTACTCCAAGCTGTATAGGCTCGAAAGCCTACTACCAATTAAGCATATTAGGTGATGTGCATCTCTGTAATGAGAAGGGGTGTGGTCTAATGACATCAACACCCTATATCAGGTGTGCATAATTATTAGGCAACTTCCTTTCCTTTGGCAAAATGGGTCAAAAGAAGGACTTGACAGGCTCAGAAAAGTCAAAAATAGTGAGATATCTTGCAGAGGGATGCAGCACTCTTAAAATTACAAAGCTTCTGAAGCGTGATCATCGAACAATCAAGCGTTTCATTCAAAATAGTCAACAGGGTCGCAAGAAGCGTGTGGAAAAACCAAGGCGCAAAATAACTGCCCATGAACTGAGAAAAGTCAAGCGTGCAGCTGCCAAGATGCCACTTGCCACCAGTTTGGCCATATTTCAGAGCTGTAAAATCACTGGAGTGCCCAAAAGCACAAGGTGTGCAATACTCAGAGACATGGCCAAGGTAAGAAAGGCTGAAAGACGACCACCACTGAACAAGACACACAAGCTGAAACGTCAAGACTGGGCCAAGAAATATCTCAAGACTGATTTTTCTAAGGTTTTATGGACTGATGAAATGAGAGTGAGTCTTGATGGGCCAGATGGATGGGCCCGTGGCTGGATTGTTAAAGGGCAGAGAGCTCCAGTCCGACTCAGACGCCAGCAAGGTGGAGGTGGAGTACTGGTTTGGGCTGGTATCATCAAAGATGAGCTTGTGGGGCCTTTTCGGGTTGAGGATGGAGTCAAGCTCAACTCCCAGTCCTACTGCCAGTTTCTGGAAGACACCTTCTTCAAGCAGTGGTACAGGAAGTCTGCATCCTTCAAGAAAAACATGATTTTCATGCAGGACAATGCTCCATCACACGCGTCCAAGTACTCCACAGCGTGGCTGGCAAGAAAGGGTATAAAAGAAGAAAATCTAATGACATGGCCTCCTTGTTCACCTGATCTGAACCCCAGTGAGAACCTGTGGTCCATCATCAAATGTGAGATTTACAAGGAGGGAAAACAGTACACCTCTCTGAACAGTGTCTGGGAGGCTGTGGTTGCTGCTGCACGCAATGTTGATGGTGAACAGATCAAAACACTGACAGAATCCATGGATGGCAGGCTTTTGAGTGTCCTTGCAAAGAAAGGTGGCTATATTGGTAACTGATTTGTTTTTGTTTTGTTTTGAATGTCAGAAATGTATATTTGTGAATGTTGAGATGTTATATTGGTTTCACTAGTAAAAATACATAATTGAAATGGGTATATATTTGTTTTTGGTTAAGTTGCCTAATAATTATGCACAGTAATAGTCACCTGCACACACAGATATCCCCCTAAAATAGCTATAACTAAAAACAAACTAAAAACTACTTCCAAAACTATTCAGCTTTGATATTAATGAGTTTTTTGGGTTCATTGAGAACATGGTTGTTGTTCAATAATAAAATTAATCCTCAAAAATACAACTTGCCTAATAATTCTGCACTCCCTGTATATTGCCACAATGGAGTGGACCTTAACTCCTTTGCAGAGGGTAAACACATAGTTAGTGGCACACATCAATGTAGTAAAATTATTTAGTGCACTAGAGTATGTTACTATAACATTATTATGGCTTATGTTTTGATGTCTCTCAAAAATTTCTAATTAACCTCAGAAAAGCATTTGATCCAGAATAAAAGTTAATGGTTGAATAAAATGTGTGTGGTTTTTTTTTAAATGTTAAAAGGTTATTTTTGTTTTGTTTTTATATATTTTTTACAGCAGTTATGATATAGAAATGCCATCCAACATAAACAAGGTTGAACAAAATAATTTAGTGCACAGCACTTGTGCACATCTAGCCAAGCCAGGAAGTATGTTTCCTTACAAATCCAGGAGCTTTCCTGTAGCATGGGATTCTGGGTAGGGAAAGTATATCGTATTGACAATGTGTTATTTGAGGTTTTCCTTGGAAGTCTCATGGTTCATCTAGATATTTAAATGTACTACACAGTGAAGTGCTTTTATATATATATATATATATATATATATATATATATATATATATATATATATATATATATATATATATACGTTGATTGGAGTAGCCATGTTAGTCCAGAGATTTAGATATCAAAATAACAAGAGTATTGCATTGAGCAATGATACTTTTTTTATTGGACTAACTATACATTTATAAGATGACAAGCTTTCGGAAGAGTTCCTTCCTTTATCAAGTCTGAAGCAATGAGTATTGCTTCAGACTTGATAAAGGAAGGAACTCTTCCGAAAGCTTGTCATCTTATAAATGTATAGTTAGTCCAATAAAAAAAGTATCATTGCTCAATGCAATACTCTTGTTATTTTGATATCTATATATATATATAAATTTGTATTGTTTCATAGCAATTTGATTTCAACATCTTTATCATAAGATAAACATACAACATGTAAGGAAATATAATTAAAAAATTAAGCTATGCGGCTTTGTACTATAGTGAAAATACATTAAGAATATGTATAATGTATTTCCATATTTCATCTCAACACATAAGAGATTTATTATTCCATGGAAGAGAAATGTTGTTTTCACTCAAAATGCCTTAAATCTCACTTTCATACATCAAATAACACTCATGCTAACAGGTCTAATGGAATTATTTTTATGACACAATCAAGCATACATTTTTATGCTTTGGATAAAATTCACAAATAGTTGGCTACAACATCCTAATTTGTAGCTTTAAAAGATATCAAAAGTACATTTTCCAAAGCAGCTGTAAAAATAATATATGAATTGTTCATCCTTCCTCATTTATTAGATTTCTTAGAATTCACAGCATTATTCCATCAATATTCCATCAGTATTCTATCTATCTATCTATCTATCTATCTATCTATCTATCTATCTATCTATCTATCTATCATCGATCTATCTATATCTATCTATCTATATCTATCTATCTATCTATCTATCTATCTATCTATCTGTCTGTCTGTCTGTCTGTCTGTCTTATTTGTCTGTCTATCTGTCTATCAGTCTATGGGCCAGATTACAAGTGGAGTGCTAAATATCACTTTAATAAATGCGATATTTGCGCTCCATTGTGTAATACCAGTGCACGTTAATGTGCACTGGTATTACAAGTTCATAGCAGTGCGAACGCAACCTCGCGTTCGCATCGCTTGGAAGCATTGCGCTCATAAGAGTTCTTTCTGATGCCGTCAGAGATGTCATCAGAACAGCACCAACGAAGGGGGAAAATAGTGCAGCAATGGCAGCAAATATAAATATATATGATTATGCTGATATACATATATATTTATGTACAATACACAAAAATACTCAGCACTCCTAACTGATTGCAGTCAAATGATTTAATACTAATGAAATAATCATACAGTTTCAACAGTATAATACATTGAAAAACTAATGTCAAAAAGACATCAAAAAGGTACCTGACCTATCGTTACACAGACTCGCATACAGCATACACAAACATACATAACACTTCCCCTTAGGTGTCCCTAAGGAGAAAAAAAAGAGGCGTATTTACAAAAATTACACAGTTCAATGGTGTGAACCAAAAAGCTCAAGATCATGTGTTGATACTATGGCCTCTATTTATTAAGGTCTGTCTGACCTGATCCGACAGTGCGGATCAGGTCCGACAGACCTTGCTGAATACGGCGAGCAATACGCTCGCCGTATTCAGCATTGCACCAGCAGCTCACAAGAGCTGCTGATGCAATGCCGCCCCCTGCAGACTTGCGGCCAATCGGCCACCAGCAGGGGGGTGTCAATCAACCCGATCGTACTCGATCAGGTTGATTTCCGGAGATGTCTGTCCGCCTGCTCAGAGCAGGCGGACAGGTTATGGAGCAGGGGTCTTTGTGACCTCTGCTTCATAACTGCTGTTTTTGGCGAACCTGCAGATCCCGCAGGAGCCTGCAGGACCATTCGGAGCTTGATAACTATGCCCCTTTGTAATCCTTAGACCTCAGTTCGAAAGGGTGTAAGACCCAGAATAACGGGTGGTCATTATATATCTGGTGGTTGATATATTGGCAGTGAACTGTGTGTATTGAACTACAATCAAGCTCGACAGTTTGTGACATTACATGTGGATTACAAAAATGACCATTCACATAAAGTTTGTAGTGAGCTTCAATCAAGCCTCATACATTGTTACATTACATATATGGATCAACACATGATCTTAGGCTTTTTGGTTCACACCATTGAACTGTGTAATTTTTGTAATTTTTCTCCTTAGGGACGCCTAAGGGGAAGTGTTATGTATGTTTGTCTATGCTGTATGCGAGTCTGTGTAAGGATAGGTCAGGTACCTTTTTGATGTCTTTTTGACATTAGTTTTTTAATGTATTATACTGTTGAAACTGTATGATTATTTCATTAGTATTAAATCATTTGACTGCAACCAGTTAGGAGTGCTGAGTATTTTTGTATATTGTATATTGGTGGGTATGTAGGCGATACCTTACTCTTGCACCCTTTCTTGTTTTGACATTTTAGTAGTGCTGTTATATTGTTATTGATATATATTTATGTTAATATGTATAAATAAGCATATACATATATATTTACTATTTAGTGGGAACACACAGTTCCCATAGACCTCAATGTAAAGGCACTTTACACCCCACTACCAACAACTTTAACCCCAAAATACTGCCTAGTGCAGTAATTTTATTTAAAAAAATAAAGTTGCTGCAATCTTTTTTTTTTTTTTTTAAACTATACTAGACAGTATTTTGGGGCAATTTGGACAGATTTATCAAATTAACCAAAGATTTGAATTCTGGTTAATTTTTAAAGGACTAATTGCTACATTGAGCTTGCGGTAGTAATAACCAGCCACTTGTAATGGCTGATAATTTAGTGCTCCACTTGTAATCTAGCCTCATATATGTATATTTGTTTGTCTGTCTGCCTGTGTCTGTCTGTTTCTCTCTCTCTTGTACTGATGATCAGAAGTTTACCACCGAAAACTTGAAAAACCTCAATTAGCCTCACAGGGAGATGCAATTATAAAAAAAGAATGGCTTTCCCTATGAGTGGCAAACTGTCTTTATAGAAATAATACTTATTCCCACTATAAGCTAATTCATATAAAATATCTAAATTATTTATATGTCCTCTAGACACTTTTCTCTAGTTATATTTTTACTGATAGACTTGATAATGCTTATTTCCTCAACAACATACTAACCAGCATTTGTTCCTAATTTATACATTTATGTTCAACAAAAAAGTTTTTTTTCAAATGTCACCAAAAAAAAAACATTATTATTTTTTGTGTAAAATTTGTTGTTCCTGTAATTATTGATTGAAGGTCTCATAGCATATTTATGTCAGTGTGTATTTTTTTCATCATCGTGAATATTTTTTTAAATGTGTATTGTACAAAAATAATTAATAGTAACATTTGGAACATTGTGTAGTAATCCTTATAATATATTTCTGGGATAATAGTTTAGGCTAATGGGTTCTATTATGAAAATTACAAAATATTTATTTGTTTTCCTTTTTGTATATCTTAACTATATTTTTTATATATAATTTCCTCAAAATAGATACATATATAAAAATCTATTTTATATATATATATATATATATATATATATATATATATATATATATATATATATATATATATATATATATATATACATAAATACAAACTCATTTATGTGCTCTATTTTATCTATTTAAAATATCACACTGTTGGGTATCATTTGATTTAATAGCCAATATTGGCATTTTACTGCAATAGGCACTTTTCACATTAAATATACTTTTTATATTAGTAGATAGTTGTTTTACAACTAAGACTGGATGATTAGGTGAGTCCAACTTCAGATACTCTCACTTATCACCATAGTCTCACTTTCACTTATTCAGCTGTTAAAGTAGCTTAAACAATCATAAGAACATTAACATTTGGACTCTAATACTGCTCTGACCTTTATTCACAAAGTGCAAATGGTTGGAAGTAGAACAGATTGGTTGCCAGCAATTGCCTTTCATGTGCAGTTTAGAGTCTTTGATTTCTTTTTCCTTTCTTCCTTTAATCCAACATCTCTGACTTGAATACATTTCCTCTTTAAGTAAACAGGCTGGTCCAGGCTTTGCCTTTGAAGGAGGTGACTTTCTTTAAAAGGTTTGCTTTTGGAATTAAACAAATTAAGGATAGAAATTTGGAAACACCAGGGCTGAGTGGATCTCTCCCCAGACCCTCTAACTAATCTTCAATGCTCTTTTGCATCCACGGCTGTTTATTCAAAATGGCCTCTGTTCACAGAGGATGAAAAAGCAAGGATTTATATTGACTCTCTTGAACTTTTTACTTCATGATGCCCAGAAAGGGGAAATTCTGTAAATGCACAAAAGGAATATTTAAGATTGTATAAACTATCTAAAACATTCTTCATTGTCCAAAAGAAAATAATAATAATCAATTAATTAATTGATTATTATTATTATTAATTGACAAGTATTACGTTCAAAATAATGTTTTAGTAATAAATATGTAATTCGAGGAAGAGAAAAATATGAGAATCTCAGGATGGTCTATCAAGACTGAATTAATCATATTTAAAATATTATATTAGTGTTATACAAACGTGATCACATAATGATGTTTGTGTTAAAACCCCCTACTTCTACTGTCTTTAAAGGGTAGGAAATTCAAAATTAAACTTGCAAGAATCACATAGAGCATGTAATTTTAAGATACGTTTAAAATCACTTCTATTTTAAAATGTGCTTTGTTCTTTTGGTATCCATTGTAGAAAATAAATATGCACCCTGCCTGCACTAGTGGGAGCTACCTGTTGATTGGTGCCTGCATACATTTGTCTCTTGTGATTGGCTAACTAAATATGTAGTAGTGCAATGCTGTTACTTCAAGCAAAGGTTAACAAGAGAATGAAGTATATTTGATTATAAAAGTGAATGTGAAAGTTGTTTAAAATTGTATGTTCTATCTGAATCATGACTGCAATTTTTGGGGTTTCCTGTTACTTTAAGGGGAAACTGGGTTGATCTGAGAAGCCATGCACCTAATCTGTCACAGTTATAGCCCCTACTGTGACAAACATTAGTATGTCGTCATAACAGGTTCTGAACATCATAATGCATTTTATTTCCTTATTCCAATTTTTTTCCTTTCAGAATAAAGAGTGTTTCTTCAGTAAACAATCTCTTGATAAGTGAAACAAAAAAACTTTTTTCATCCCTTGTAGATAAGGAAAGCAACATCACATTCAGGACATAACATCAGAGAAATACAAGAAAACATCAGCACATAACACAGGCAAACACACTACAAAAATAATGAGACAGTAACAAATAATAAATCAATTAAAAAAATAACTTTAATACCAGGCTTTACATTCCAAATCAAACATCAAAGGAGGTCAATTCTGAAATAATATAATATAATACAATATAATTTATTCTCTGATCTGTGAGTTTAATTTTAGAATATACATGTTTTTAATGGTAAATTTAGAACTTAAACCCTAACATTGAGTTTTGCCTTGAGTGCTAACGACGGCTCAGAGACGTCGCTTGCACTCACCCACCTTGGGGCTCCCATCAACTCCCACCCCGGAGATTGGGGTTGTATAGTGACAGGCATCGTTGGGGATTCCTGTTACGTGCTGTGACATCACTCACAATGACATGATGACGTCACCGCAAAACTTTATTTAAAATTTACAATGCAAAATATAGGGAAAGGGGGCATGCTGCTTAAAAGCCTGTATCTCAGGCATCTAAGCAGCTACAGACCACCAAGACCCACCGTTGAAAAGATAATCGCCTAACCTTTCCAACAGTATAAGACTTGGGGATCTGGGGGGAAAGCAAAAAAGTAACACATTTTTTACTAATAAATATTAAATCCAGCTTAGCACTCAAAGGGTTAATGGGCTAGATTACAAGTGGAGCTCTAGATATCGCTTGCATGGAAGTGATATTAGCGCTCCACTTTGTAATACTAACGCAGGATAATGTGCTCTGGCATTACAAGTAAATCGCAATGCGAACGCAAGCTCACATTAGCATTACTAGGATGCATTCTATAGTCAGAGACGGTATCAGAACCTTGCGCAGCAAAAGGGGTAAGTAGCACAGCGATGGGCAGCATTTTAAAATATATGTACAGTACATGAATATATAATATATATTTATGTGTTAATATATGTGTATATACTATATATTTATGTGTTAATATATGTGTATATTATCCTCGAAATGTCAGATTTGATAAGTAAATATTATACAAAAAAGTCCAGCGACTTTTTGCTTTCAGTACTGTGTTTAACCACAGCAATACTCTTTATGGGGAAGATGCAGCAAAAACAAACCACGTCTGGACAGCTGTTTCGAGTTTATTAACTCTCATCTGCAAAAAATAGGTTGGATTTGCTGCTTGGTGAAGCTTATTTCCAGGGGAAGAGTAAAATAAATTTAAGTTTTGCTTTCAGAACTGCGTTTAATAACAGTAGAGGTAAGTACATCAAAAAAAGCATGAGATATTATGGCCCCTATTTATCAAAGGTCTTGCGGACCTGATCCGACAGTGTGGATCAGGTCCTCAAGACCTCGCTAAATGCGGAGAGCAATACGCTCTCCGCATTTAACATTGCACCAGCAGCTCACAAGAGCTGCTGATGCAACGCCGCCCCCTGCTGACTCGCGGCCAATGGGCCACCAGCAGGGGGGTGTCAATCAACCCGATCGTACTCGATCGGGTTGATTTCTGGCGAATCTTGTCCGCCTGCTCAGAGAAGGCGGACAGAGTTATGGAGCAGCGGTCTTTAGACCGCTGCTTCATAACTTGTGTTTCTGGCGAGTCTGAAGACTCGCCAGAAACACGGGCCCAAAAGCTCTGTACGGAGCTTGATAAATGGGCCCCTTTATATCTAATTTGAATACCTTACCCATAGTTCTCAGGTAACAATGTATACCTTATACTCCTGGAAAAAGCAAGCAGGGATTCTTGCCTAGATATGCTAATACATATATACATAAATATATATAATTTATCAGTTGGTAAGCAAGTGAAAAGAAGGCATACATGCATATGCTCCAATCATTGGTTGTATTCTTGTCAGAAGGAAAAGAGTGCAACATTGACAACACGTTGAGCCATTGTGAAGTAGCTTAACACATAGGAAAATAAATTAATTTGCTTAAAAACAAAATGCTGTAGCAAAATAAAGCATTTTATTTCTTCATTAGGGCATATCTTTAAAATTAAAGTGTAAATGTTTTCCATTATTTTTGATTTTCCTGATTTGTTTTTGCAATACAATAATACCTTTTAAGAACTTCTAACACTTAGGAATAATTGAAGTCAGTTTATGATATGAGCCTGACCTTAAGGATACAATACTCATTTTTAAATAGACCACCAAGTAGTAAGCATAGTCTGTCAGTCAACCAAGACAAATAGCTTCCAGTTTCCTGGTACAGTCAGATAATGTAAGGAGTAAATTTGCATAGTATGTAGCACCCTGCAAGGCACAATCAAGAGTTTAAAAACCTGCTTTGTGGTAGGAGGAACAATCATTATAGAAGGTTGATGGACCATTCATTGCTATTCACTAGGTCTCTATGGTGAAGAATTGTTTCAGTTATGTACAATAATGACCATGCAACCATTACAAGCTCATTGAAGGTGTGGTCTTTTTATATGCAACAGAGAACAATAAGACACTTAAAGGTGTTATCTTTACTACTCTTTTGTACTCCGATAAAAAGAAAAAGCCACCGGTCTTGCGCACACAGTCTCTCAGAGTGTGTCTCCATGTGTATGTATCTTTTGCCTCTGGGTGTTCATAGTTTTTCATATAAATTTATAACATTCTCTCTTTTGGGATTGTCTGCCTTTCCAAATCAAAATAGTTACTTGAAATCATTCTAATTTGCCAAAGTATAAATCATTCCTTATAGAGCAACTGATATACAACTCCTATTATACAAAAATAGTGTATATATATATATATATATATATATATATATATATATATATATATATATATATATATATATATATATATATATAAATAAATATGAGCAGCTGGAGAGCACTCTCACTTCCTAGGTCAATCTGCCAGGGTGCATGCAGAGGTTGAATAGTATAATGAATGAAAGGCCGCACTCTCTGGTCCTTTACATGTACAATTTTATTTGTGACGTTTCGGGGACCGAATCCCCTTCCTCAGACGGTCTGAGGAAGGGGATTCGTTCCCTGAAACGTCATGAATAAAATTGTACATGTAAAGGACCAGAGAGTGTGGCCTTTCATTCATTTTATATATATATATATATATATATATATATATATATATATAGATGTAAAAGAACGGAGATAGGGCGCAGAGAAAGGATATTTGGAAGTCTATAATAGTCGATTTAATTAAAAAAACAATTAGAAACTTGTGTTAGAACAACACTATAAAATATAAAAATTGTCCTTCAAAAACCCACTCTATTGTCTAAAAATGCAAATACAAAAATGCATAAACCGGATATTTGATGCCAACAATGAAAAAAGTTCATAGGTACAGGGTCAAATAGTCCCACACAATTTTTTTTTGTACAGCTGTAAGGTAAAATAGGTAAATTTGGGTGAAAAAAGCATAAGATTATGATCCCAAAAGAATCCCACGTGCATTTTTAGACAATACAGTGGGTTTTTGAAGGACAATTTTTATATTTCATAGTCTTGTTCTAATACACGTTTCTAATTGTTTTTATAATTAAATCGACTATTATAGACTTCCAATTATCCTTTCCCTGCGCCCTAGCTCCGCTCTTTTGCATCCATTTTTTATTACTATTAACACTGGACATACTCAGGCAGAGGCCTTTGTATGATCTATTGTTTGGTTTTTGGGGCAGCATACAGAGGGGGATATCTATCAAGCCGTCAACCGCAAATTCGCAGCAATTCCACAGCGTAATTGTTGTGAGATTGATCCGACCTAGTTATCAAACCCTACAGACCGGTAAATGTTGAAATTTGTGACGTAACATACGATCCGCCGGTCTCAATCCGACGCAGATCGATGCTTACGTCATTACAGATGTTCCGAATACACATTTGGCTCTAGCTGACACTTTTTCCAATTTACCAAATAGGTAACAGCTTTTCCGTCCCAGCGTACCTGGTTTTCAATCCGCCAACCTGGAGGCCACGGATGCCATAGAAATCAATGGGAGTCTGAAAGCTCCCCGACACCGCCGCCACTAAATGAACGTATTAACCCCTAAGCCTCTGGCCTCCCACATCACCACCACTAACTAAACCTTTTAAACCCTAAACCGACAGCCCCCCACATCGCCATAAACTAAATTAAGCTATTAACCCCTAAACCTAACAAACCACTTTAAATTAAAATTACAACATCCCTATCTTAATATAAATTAAAACTTACCTGTAGAATTAAAATAAACTATTTTAAAATATTAATTAACCTACCCTAACTATTATACTTCAATTAAATTAAAATACCAATTAAATTAACTAAATTACATATTAAAAAACCCTAACCCTACTCAAATTATTTAAATATACTATTAAACCTTATTAAAAGTACTACATTACCAAAAAAAAAAAAAAACTAAGTTACAAACCCCCCCCCCACTAAATTACAAAAAATAAAAAAACCACATTATCAAAAATAAAAAAGAATTACACCTAATCTAATAGCCCTATCAAAATAACCCCCCCCCCCAAATACCCCCCCTAGCCTACAATAAACTTAAACCTTAAAAGGGCCTTTTGTGGGGCATTGCCCCAAAGAAATCAGCTCTTTTACCTGTAAAAAAAAAATGCAAGCACCCCCCAACAGTAAAACCCACCACCCAACCAACCAACCCCCCCAAATAAAAAACCTTTCTAAAATAACCTAAGCTCCACATTGCCCTGAAAAGGACATTTGTATGGGCATTGCCCTTAAAAGGGCATTTAGCACTTTTACATGCCCAGACCCTAATCTAAAAATAAAACCCACCCAAAAAAACCTTAAATAAACCTAACACTAACCCCCGACGATCCACTTACAGTTATTAAAGTCCCGCTTGAAGGATCCATCCAGCCAGCAAGAAGTCTTCATCCAGGTGGCAAGAAGTCTTCATCCGGGCCGGCCTCTTCCATCTTCATTCAGCTGAAGACTTGGTGTGCGTCTTTTTGCCGACTTTTTTTATAAATAAGGAGAGCGTATTGAGATACGCGGCCGCGATGTTAGGCGATGTTAGGCGAGCGTATTGGTGCCGGCGAATGCAACACAGTTGACGGCTTGATAGATATCCCCCTAAGGGTCTTTGGTAAGCTCTATCTTGCCCTCAGGGCCTAGATTTACAGAACGCTGATTACCTATTCTCTTTCTATATATATATATATATATATATATATATATATATATATATATATATATATATATATATATATATAAATATATAGATATATACAAACTTTCAAGCCCTTCGGTCAAATAACTTGAAGTATGCAATATCATTTATAAAAAATATAAATATGTTTTAATTTTTTTTTAATAAAAATACTTCACATTTATATGTTTTCATTTAATTTTTAAATAAATATTTCTAAATATATAGCTGTGTATATATATGATTGTGCCACTTGTTATCTAGTCCTTAATTGTTCACAAATAGCTAATTTAAGAAAGACCCAATGAAGACCCAATAAGGGTTGAAACGTGTTGACCTTATATGCTGCATGGTCTGGTAAGTGGTCCAAATTAGTGGGTTAGTATTTGGGCTGTTTTATTATACTACACCATATGTATGCTATGTTCTATTTCAGATTGAAAGTCTTTTGGACTGATTAAACTGTTGATTTAAAGGGACAGCCTACACCAGAAGTTTTATTGTTTAAAAAGATAGATAATCCCTTTATTACCCATTCCCCAGTTTTGCCTAGCCAACACAGTTATATTAATATATGTTTTACCTCTGTAATTACCTTGTATCTAAGCTTCTTCTGACAGCCCCCTGAGTACATGACTTTTAGTTGTTATCTATTGACTTGCATTTTAGCCAATAAGTGCAGTGTCTGCCACAAGCCACGGGCGTGATAACATTGTTATCTATATGGCTCACATGAACTAGCACTCCCCGGTTGTGAAAAGCAAATAAAAAGCATGTGATAAGAGGCTATCTTTAATGGCTTAGAAACAGGCAGACATTTAGAGGTTTCAATGTTATAAAGTATATTAATATAGCAATGTTGGTTGTGCAAAGATGGAGGATGAGTAGTAAAGGCATTATATATATTTTTAACCAATAACAATTTTAGTGTTGACTGTCCCTTTAAAGTTTTACTTGCTTTTGCTTATTACATGAGTTCTTGGATTTGGAATACCGGAACTACTACAGAAAATATTTAAGACTGTCTCAATGATCACTTACTCTAAATTCTTATTTATTTTTGGAACATGATATTTTTGGAATCTTTTTTTTTTTGTAAAAGTTTTTTCTGTTATTTATATTTTGGTTGTGTCAATTTATTTTAATGTGTATTGTATATGATGAGTATTAGATGGGTGCCCAAATGTATTCTAAATTTGTGTAATAAAAATAAAGAAAAAATTATAACTTAAAGGGACATAATACTCATATGCTAAATCACTTGAAAGTGATGCAGCATAGCTGTAAAAAGCTAACATGAAAATATCACCTGAACATATCTATGTAGAAAAGAAAGATAGTTTACCTCACAAATTATTCAGGTCAGTAAGTGCTCTGTAAACAGTTATACTTCAGCTGCTGTCCAGCATGCTTTGCTTTGCTGTGATCTCGTAAAATGTCACTGAAATCTTGTGATTTCATAGTAAACTTCCTTAAACTGAATAGAAAAATAACATGACTGTGCCTGCACATGCCAAATGCACATTCCCTTGCAAGTCCTGTGACTAGCATCCTGATAGGCTGCTTAAACTCTCTTTACAATGGAGTGTGAATACTTAGGGATTTTTGAGGTAAAATACCTTCCTTTTTTAGAAATGTTCAGGTGATATTGTTTAGTCAGCTTTTTATTGCTATGCTGGATCACTTTAAGTGCTTCAACATTTGGTATCATATACCTTGAAGCTTTTTTTTTTAGCACTGTCTGGTTTCATATGTGTGATAACTTGTGTGGGTTTAGGTGTTTGATATAGTTTATGCTATTAATAAATCACTAGTAAGTATACTTTTTATTCTGTGTTTAAAAAAAATAATTACCTTTATTTTTTAATTTAAATAGTTGATTTTGCCCATTGAATTCACCACCTATACCGAAAATGTAAACACTGAAGTAATAGGTAGAGAAAAGCTATGTTCCGGGGGGTACCTAAACTTCACTGGGCCCCATAGCTAAAGTTGTGATGCCCATCCCCCATTTTAACAGTGTCTTTTCTGTCTATTTCCAATCAGCAGAGGCCGAGTTGGGAGTCATATATGAGCACGAGAAGCTACTTCTATGTGAATGTGAGTCATTCTTCTCATTTGGTTAG